>NC_051159.1:150571804-150711722 GCF_013339745.2 Dermacentor silvarum | reverse complement strand
GGCAAGATGTGTGACCTCCCTGGCAAGCGGGACTTGCAGAGCATGCGGCACCTCGTTCCTGCTGAGGCTGGATATGGATAACCGCAGCAGTTGAGGCGGGCAGTGTATTCTTTGCAGCTCGTCGCGTACCACTGATCGGATGAGGTCGCAGAGGGAGTCGATGTGATGCTACCTCCGGCAGCTCCGATCTGATCCATCGATGACGCGACGCTGATTTGCCGGTCGTACACTGCTGACCGCTGCTGAAGCACTTTTTCCATTGTCGTGGCTTCCGTAAGAACTCGGCCACAGTCGTCGGGGGACTCCGAACAAGGCCAGCGAAAAGCTGCTCCTTAAACCCTCGCATTAAGTGCCGAGCTTCCTATCTTCTGCCATGTCCGGGTCAGCTCGACGAAAGAGGCGCGTCATGTCCTCAACGTACATCATCACACTTTCGTTGGGCATTTGGATGCGCGACTGAATGGCCCGCTCGGCGCGTTCACAGCGATCAATCAGCATTGGCGTAACTTGCCCGCAGATGACGACAAAAGTCGCTCCACGACGAGAAGGGTTCGCGGTTCTCGTACCAGGTGCGGGCGCCCATCCTCCAGGCTAAAGTATACATTCTTCAGCTTTTCGCATCGGTCCACCCATTGAAATCAGCGACGCGTTCGAACTGAGCCAACCAGTCTTCGACATCCTCAAGTATGGAACCATGGAAGACTTTGGCACTTTCTGTAGCATATAGTGAGCAGCACTAGTAGTGCCTTCCATACCGCTTTGGTGCGTAGCTGACGTAGTCTCGGGAAGAGGTCCAAGCTCAGGGGGCAATCCTCGGACTCTTCGGCTGGCACGGTGAACAGGTGTTGTCACTGTAGGCACAGGCTACCAGGAGGCGTGTAGGACATCTGCTGGACTACCCAGCACCTCCACCAGTTTGTCACGTGCAACAAAAGCCTTCAGAGCAAGAAGTCCTGCACCGGCAGAGACGAGTACTAGCCAGGAAGATGGCTGACCCCAAAACGAAAACCCTTCTTCTTCTCTCCTTGCCTGAATACTGGCTCGCGCTCGCCGCAGCTCGAGACCTCGTGGCCATATGCATTGAAAATGCATCCCGCCGCAGTTTTTGGCGATGTCAGACGTGTTACTACACGTATGTTGCTACATTTCTTCAACTTTCTCGTCTTGCTTTTTTCGACCCCCATTAACCAAAGAAATGCAACCGCTCACGAGCGGAATGCTGCAAACACTGCTGTGGTCTTAAATTTGATCTTATTGACTCGCTGTTTTTTCTCTCTCTCTCTCCGGTTATAGGGAATCAGACAAGCCAGTAAAGCTCTCATTGTTCTACTCGGATACATTCCATTCTTTTTTCGTCTCGTCGCGGCCAGCTTTTCAGTGACATCTTCTCATAACGCGGAAAAGGTGTCACTCTACGCAGCAGCGGCAGCACGCCCGCTGTGGGCTGTTGGCGTATATACGGCGGCGAGACGGCGTCAAAGAGAGGAGGCGGAGGGGGGAGGCGAACACCACACGTGTAACGGTCGAAGTGGAGACGCCGGGCTGGTTCGGGGGGTGGTGGCGGCGGGAAAAACCCTGGCGTGGGCGCAATACGAACGGTGCTTGGGCCCCCCGGAAAGCAAAGGAGGGAGAGGAGGAAGCCGTCACGGCGGCGCCTGTACCCCGGAGATTATAAAATTGAAGCCGTCATTTAATTTATAGCGGAGACGCTGGCACTGCCGCGTGCCTGGCGGCGTCCGTTGTGCCGCGCCGACGTGGCTGGTTGCTGGCACACCCGTTTGGACGTTGCGGGCTCCAGGGAGGGGAGGACGCTGACCGTCGAGCTGTTTGTCACACCGCTGCCATGCGACGCGCACGTTATAGGCGCTTGTTTTGTCGTATGCTTTGGTTGTAGCGAGGTATACGCACGTGGTATAACCCCGAGGACGTTTGTCATCGCCTGCTTTGGTGTTCCTGTTTGTTGATTAACTGTGACAGCATGGGAAGTTTAGATACTGAAGAGCCCGCTGTTAAAAAATCGTAGGTCGAAACAGCGGTTAATAACATTAAACGAGAGAACGATATAAATGGGAAAAATATGATGGAGACATTTCACAAGCGACCCGCGCCACATGTCCTAAGCGCATGACATAAAATTTCAAACGCTATATGCATATCGTGCGTATCTAGAGTCAGCGAGTAATCTGTAATTACAGGAGCTACTTATTTGTTTTAATTATATTCTTATTTTCATACTGCAAGTCTACTTTAGACAGTGGAAGAGGGAAAAAGTAGAGAATCGTAAATTAACCGCGACAAAGCAAACGAAAGCAAATAAAAAAGATAATACAGGTAACACAAATTACATATTCGGAAATACTCTAATATGGCAACTAAAATCTCATTTAACGACAATGAGCGAACAGCACCGGACAATGAATTAGTGTTATGTAGTATCTGAAAAAAGAAGAAGACTGTATTAGAACGTGCTACTATGAGCAAAAAAAAAAAAAAAAAAAAAAAAAAAAAAAAAAAAAACCTTGATAGCGCTACCAGAGGGGGTAGAAATTCAGGGACTACAGTATACATGCAACCGTAATTATGGCAGATAAAAAGTATAAACTTTGTTTGTACATATTAAAGTTAACTTAATTGCTTCGCCCTGTTTATAAACGTGTGTGAAGGTGTGTTCAAGAACGGGGGCAAAATAAAGTTTTGCAAAACTGCAGCTTAGTATCGCGTGGTGCCTTAGTTAAAGTGCAGCGCTACTAATTAGTTTTTTAAATGCTTTCTGGTGTGCATGTTCATTATGGTTAAATGAAGAAAATGTTTTGTGCAAATAACACCTAAATACTTACGCTGCAGCACTTCTGTTAGCTAATTCGATTCGAAGAATAATGAAAACGAAGGAGTTACGTTTGTTCATAAATTACATTACGACGGTTTTACTGAAATAAACATTCGTTTGCCAAGTTATACACCACGCCTGAAAGGGCACAAGGGATAGAACAAGAAAAAAAAATGTCATCATGCAAATAATGACTTCATACAGGACACAATCATCAGCATAAGCTGTATCTTAGATAAGGTGTTACGAGGCAGGACACCACCCACACACACACACACACACACACACACACACACCACAACACACACACACACACACACACACACACACACACACACACACACACACACCACACACACACCACACCACACACACACACACACCACACACACACATACACATACATACATACATACTACATACATACATACATACATCACATACATACACACACATTATATATATATATATATATATATATATATATATATATATATATATATATATATATATATATACGAAAAAAAATAGCAATGACCCATATCGACCTCTGTGGGACACCGGAAGTTAATAGCAGCAAGTTAATGCGAGATGAAGCAACAGAATTAGTGGAAACAAATTGTGAGCGACAATTCATTGAATAGAATTAAGTTAACAGAAGTGCTCCATTTAGGTGTCACCCCCCCCCCCCCCCTAAAAAAGAAAGAAAGGCAAAGAATAAAACTGGTGATGCATAAAACAAGGCGGGGGCTGTTTATAAAGCATGGTGTTCAATTTTAGATGTAAGGGCGAGAGAGACAGTTCTTTGATGATATGCTGATTATGGCTGATCGCCTGATATGCTATTCCAAGTTCTGCATGATAATTATAATACACACGTTGATGGCATAAATACATATAAACAACACATATAATCACAAACACACGTACATACACAATAGAGATATTTACAGAGTTTTGTTAAGGCTTGTGGCCTGCAAGGCGCGTTGACATAGCTCGCCTTGTGAGGCATCGTTGTCTAGATCGTAGTGTTTGGAGGTCGATTAAGGGGTGGGGGAGGGGGGGGGGGGCATTCTTTTTATTTGTTTGGGCCGACCTTGCTGCCCGAGACCTACGCGTGAAGAGCTAGAGGCGGAATCCTTTTGACGTGCCCTGTTGGGAGGGCTCCTGCTGCGCTCTTGTGACCTTGTACACATGTGAGAGCAGAAAAATGAAGCGTGCAGGGGAAATGGCAGGCGACAAATGACAGAGAGAAATTCCTGCAGAACTCATTTTACGATGACTGGCGTTGTTGTAAATGCAATCCGCATTCAAGCAATGTGTGACACAGTGTATTGCCACCGCATAAACGCGTCATGCATGAGCCGGGCTCAACTCTCGCGCTCCACTATGGACACGCGGATCCATCTAGCGGCGCGCCCGCGTACTCCGTGCGAAGATTCACACTACTATTACGTCGCCTCCAAGATTAGAACAGTGCAATAAATGGGGCTGGTTGGTTCTAGTTGGTTCAATGAATGAGGATATAGCGCGTTATTTTAAGAACGCGCTCACTTCACTTTTGACGCTTGCAGAACAGCCGGGCCTTCAGTGGCCAATTCTCCTTGGCATTTCTTTTAAACATTTTTTTTTGTCGCTTGGGCTTCTACGCGGCATAACATCAGCGTGAAACTAAATATAAACATGCAGGCCCGTTTCATAGACATACTGCAATACAGTCCAACCCGGATATATCGAATCTGAAGGGGATCACAAAAAAAAGTTCGATATATAGGTAATTCGATATGTAAAATAATAATGCTATTGAAACTTTTTCAAGGGGATTTTACTGCTGTTCATTATACACAATAATTCGTTATATCCGGGTTCGACTATAGTGGCTTATAAAATGTGTTGTCCATAATCCATCTTTCGTAGTCTTCAGCTTGATCACTGTTCAATTTCACCCCTTTAAGTACACTTTCGCGTATTGTTTTCGTCCCAGAGCACGTCTAAAATAGATGGCGGGCATCCGCTGCGACGCAGGAGCGGAGCACTTCGACACTGGGCAATCTCTTCGCATGGTTGACCCCAAGCACAAGTGATGGCTGGTGTAAGGGCCGCCCCGCCACCAAGTCTCTGGAGAGAGACTTCCTCCACCCGAGAAAGATTGTGGGGAAGGGGACAGACACGCGGGGGGATGAGGGCCCATGTGTCCCGACGGAGTATGGATTTTCGGGCAATGAAAACAGAGTGGGGATCAGAGGGAAGGGAAAGAGGTAGGAGTTACGGGGTGTCGAGAAAAGAGCGAGCAATGCCGTCCGCAAATTCATTGTTGTGGTCACGACCATGTACCTGCAGCCAGTGGACAGTAATGCTCACGCGTGAAGAATTGTGGGTTTTGTGTGTCTGCTTACAAATACACAACGTTTTTGTCGCTTGTTTTAGATGCTTGCATCGCCTAATAACTAAGTCGTCTTTGCTATGCCCGTTACAGTTGCATTGTTCTGTGCGTGTGGCTTGTGGTCTGTGTGTAGAGTGAGTGTGATCATTTTCTTTCTTCATTATCCTTGCCTGAGTACTGTACTTGGGATTTTAGGGTCACCGGCACTAATGAAGCCTACCCTTCCCATTTGTTTACATAAAAACAAGCAAGCAGACAAACAAACAACAAACAAACAAACAAACAACATAAGTAGATCAGAGCAAGTAAGCTTAGACTTATGCTTGATTCACAGCGCGCATAGTGATCACTGCTGATTTGCTGCAACTAAACAGCACCGCATGTGGTAACGCATCATGAAGGAAAATCGACTTCGATTATTAAAAGCACCGGTGTGGACCACAAACAACCCGATAAGCTCATGCTTGGATCCCATAGCGTTGTATTTGTCCTTTTGGCACTAAAAGCAGTGGCTACGGGTTGCCATCTAGCCCGACCGCATAGTTTGCTGATTCAAACTTGTTTTTGGTCCAGAACTAACGCGAGTAGTTCCACTCATTGTCTTGTGGACACCGTCCCGGTTGATAACGCAGAACGGTGTCCGCGTGTTCTGAAACGTGCGTTGAATTGTATTTTGATTGTACAGAATTAGTAACTGTTCGATGCCGTACTTGGCGTGTATTCGCGTGTCCTACTGAAATGTAAACGAAAAATGATAACGGAAAAATTTCTTTTGTGACTTGAAGTCACATAAACGTGGCTCATTATGGTAAAATGTGAGACGCTTAGTCATCTTCTTTATGACCCGCCGTGGTGGCGTAGTGGATTTGGCGTTGCGCTGCTAAGCTCGAGGGCGCCTGATCGAATGCCGGCCGCTGCGCCACATTCCGATGGGGGCGAAATGCCAAAACGTCCGTGTATATAGCGTGTATTTGGCGCACGTTAGATAACCCCAGATGGCCAAAATTATTCCGGAGCCCCCTACTACGGCGTGCCTCATAATCATATCGCGGTTTTCACTAGTAAAACTACAAAATATATTTTTTTCTTCCATATTAGGAAAAATTCACTCTAATTCGTCCAATACACAATATGCACGGTATGTAAATAGTAATCCGGCATATGAAGTAACTTTACGTATGAGTTAAGGCTGACTAGAAATGTTTTTTCTACTAGCTAGCCAAATGTCACTAGCCAAACTATAGCTAGCCAAATGTCACTCTATAGCCACCACTAGTATCTTGCTATCCTGGTCCAATAGCTTAAAAAAGTATAGTCTGGGGTTCTACGTGCCAAAGCCACGATCTGATTATGAGGAACACCATAGTGGGGGACTTCGGATTAATCAAGACCACCAAATCTAAGTACACGGGCATTTTTGCATTTCGGCCTTATCAAAATTATATTTTTTTGGACAAGTTTACGGTATGAATGACAAGTACATGAAATAATATTAAATGCAAAGATAGTAGTCCCCTTGTCCATGCACACGAACATGCTGCTGTGAGGAGGTTGTGGCATTTTAGTAGTAGTATAACGGACGTTAAAGAGTTTGAACCCGCCACGGTAGCTCAGCGGATATATCGGTTTCTGCTGCAGAGCATGAAGTCGCGGGTTTGATTCCCGACCAAGTCTGAAGAAGGCGAAGCATGTTAAAGAATCCTGTGTGTTCAACATAAATCCGAATGTTCTCACTAAGGCTTGCTTCATAGCCAGGTTGGGGCTTTCTCATGTAAAACTCAAACATTAATCAGTATTAAGAATGATTGCGTCGTTCGGTTTTCATCGGACCTGATAAGGTTAAATGTACACCCACCGCGGTGGCTCAGTCAACTAAGGCGTTGCGCTGCTGAGCACGAGATCGCGGGATCGAATCCCGGCGGCGGCGGCCGCATTTCGATGGAGGCGAAAAGTAAAAAACGCCCGTGTGCTTGCGTTGTAGTACACGTTAAAGAATACCAGCTAGTCAAAATTAATCCGGAGCCCTCCACTACGGCGTGCCTCATAATCAGAACTGAATTTGGCACGTAAAACCCCAGAAAGAAGAAAGAAGAAGGTTAAAAGTATTATTCGCGACAGACCGGGAGTGTCGTCATCACGAGCAGTATTGTTGTTCAGTCATCTGTGCTCTATCCCAATGAATAAACTACAGCCATATCCGGCCATAAAGGTAGCATATGAAGCATTGTGCATCACTGCATGCAGCATCCGAATTACTATGACTGACTACGCCAACAGAAGTCAGTTAGACGCGGCATGATAAACATCTAACAAGTTAACGTTATTGGAGAGGGTTTAAGTTATTGCGCATGCGCGAAATAAGCGGATGTACGGTAAAGGCCTCTAAAGAAAGTGTCCTCACCTGTACTGACACGAAATACAACGACAGTTAAGCACGCTGGACAGTGAAAAATTGGTGAGGGAAGCGTCGTGTGCACCGTGATACACGCATGACCGGTCACATTCTTTCCTGACAGCACAGCAAGTGCCGGCGTACCTCCTCTCTCTGTTTTATCGATTTGTCACCTTGCAAGGAAACCCATTCGGTGCTCACTTGCACGTACGCGAACATACACTCACACCCCGTCCTACCTATCCACGTTCTCTGCGTGGTGCATGTACACGTTGGAAAACATTTACTACGATGTCCTGCGACTTGCGTACCCGCCGTGAGGCAGCCTAATTTATTCCGGGGCTGCTTCCCGCGTGCGAAAAGCGTGTGGACACATTTCTCTGCGAGGCTGCGCACCTTGACACGCTTGAACACACGGTCAACGTGCCCAGGTTCCGCACTCGAAGCTTGCTCCGTGCTTTAGCTCACCGCCCAAACACCCTGACATCGCCGCTCTGCCTTTTGGGTTCATGTTAATTCAGGAATTTTTGTTTACATTTGGGACGCTGTTTCAAAGCGCGGTCACTGTGATGCGGTGTTTTTATAAGCGCAGAAATTTACCTCATTGCCTGCCTCGTGAAACTTTCTCTCTCATAACAGACCTTTTTACTATATAGTGGTGGATCTGATGTGAACTGGCTGCACGTAATATCATATTTGTAATTGTAACAAGGCCGGTGACAGTCGTATTACAAAAATTACATCTTTCACGGTGTCGCCTCTTGCACATGTCTATATCAACGGAGTCACTCGCTGTCGGTGATGCACTTTTCTTAATGTAACAGCTCATATGCCCTGCTATATGGTGGCGCAACGTATAGCATACACTTCAAAGTGATTGAAGGTAAAGGTTCGTGTGCGCCTCTGGCCGAATGCGGAGTTTTTCTGATAGCCTTTGATGTCATTGTAGCGCAAATAAAACAGACACATACAACACAAGACAACCAACTAGCCCAAGGACAATTTATTTTGTCTGGTAGGTTTTCTGTTTGAGTAGGATGCAAACACACTACTGGCTAAACAACAACAACACAACAACAACAACGACAACAACAACAACAACAACAACAACAACAACAACAACAACAACAACAACAACAACAACAACAACAACAACAACAACAACAACAACAACAACAACAACAGCTGGCACACGTAGATAATAAAGATACTCTCTCACAGTCACTCAGTCCTGAATATCTTTTCTAGCTTTATATTCACTCACACTCATGTCTACTCACACTTATCGGCACTCATTCACGTTTCTACTCGCACCCACACACACTCCCAACACTCGCTTTCAAATTCGAGCTTCCTGTTCTTCGTAGCGCACTTCGCATAATTCGTGAAGAACCACCTCAAAAATGGAGTGTTCTCAGTAATTCCAAGGCAGATATAGATTGCTTGCCTTCCGCCTTACGACGTGGACCCCATGAATAACTAGTTCTGGAAACCCGAGAGCTCCTTCATCGCCTCGTCGAGCAAGGACGACACGATGTCACATTTCAGCGGCTCCCTAGCCACTGTGGCGTAATAGGCAACGAATATGCCGATGAAGCTGCTAGATCTGCTCATGAAGATGGCGTGCAGGAACAAATCCCGCAGTCAAGAAGAGATGCAGCAGCGAAACCTTGAGTGCTTGCAAATGATGTCACCCAATCGTTGTGGAACACACCTAGCTTCCAGCAAACATGTCCGCATCACTTGACCCATCTTCAACTTCGTCCTCCACCCGGGCTATCCCAACCGGAGGCAACAGTACTTTGCCGACTGTGGCTTCGCGTCGCTTTTACCAAATCCTTTACTTTCCGCATGAAAAGGGAAGAAAGTGCTGCGTGTGACCACTACTGCGGCAGTGAGGGAACTATTGAACACGTTCTTTGCCGTCGTCCCCGATACAGCGCACACAGGCAGTCACTCGCGACCGCACTAGACCGTCTTGGCGAACGGCCGCTTTCTGAGCAGTCCTGGAACGCCAGCCTATAAAGTCGTCACACCTTAAGTTGGTCAAGGCACTCTTTAAGATTTTTTTTTTTTTGCGTTCGAGTGGCTTAATAGATATATAGTTCTCACGGACGTCCCGCAACTCCTGTAATTATTTTTTTCGGGCTTTGCTTTATCTTTCCGCTATTACTTCCGTCTTTCATTTCCCCTTACCGTTCCCCCAGTGCAGGGTAGCAAACCGAAATATCTTCCGGTTACCTCCTTGCCTTTCCCACCCGTTCTCTCTCCCTCTCCATTCACACTTACCGGCGCCCACTTGTGCTCCCACTCGCGTCCACTAACACTCAGCAGCACTTACCCACGTTAGTATACACTCGTTCACTAGCACCCGCCCTGTACAGTCACACACGTTCACACACGCGTCCCCTCAAACTCCCCGTTCCTGATTTTCTTTGATACTCACGTTAGCTGGCGTTCGCTCCTCTTCGTGCTCACGTCCACTCAAACTCCCCGGTACACATTCCTGTACTTACGAACGTAAGATCACACCCTCTGTCACTGAATGACTCACTCACTCACTCACTCACTCACTCACTCACTCACTCACTCACTCACTCACTCACTCACTCACTCACTCACTCACTCACTCACTCACTCACTCACTCACTCACTCACTCACTCACTCACTCACTCACTCACTCACTCACTCACTCACTCACTCACTCACTCACTCACTCACTCACTCACTCACTCACTCACTCACTCACTCACTCACTCATTCACTCACTCATACACACTATACTCACTCAAATCTTTCTCATTCACCTAATACTCACGCAATCACTCACCTCGCACTCACTCATGTACGTCACTCACCTCACTCATGCTCACTCACTCATTCACTCACTCATACACACACTATACTCACTCACCTCACTCACTAACCTCTCACCCACTCAGTTTACACTCACTCAATCACTCCTCAAATTCATTTAATCACTCACCTCGCACTCACTCAATAACTCACTTCACACTCACTCACTCACTTACACTTACTCATTCACTCCCTCACTCATTCACCTCACTCATACTCACTCATTCACTCACTCATACGCACACTATACTCACTCACCTCACTCACTTCTCACTCACTCAGCTTACACTCACTCAATCACTCCTCAAATTCATCTAATCACTAACCTCATACTCACTCAATCACTCACTCACTTCACACTTACTCACTCACTACCTCACTCACTCACCCTCACTGACTTATTCACTCACTAACCTTACCCACTCACCTAACTCACTCACCTCACACTCACACAGTCACTCACCTCGCACTCATTCAGTCACTCACCTCACACTCACTCAATCACTCACTCACCTAACTCACTCACTCGTTCACTCATTCGCCTCACTCACCTCACGCTCACTCATCTCATTCCCTCACTTACTCATTCACCTCACTCACTCACTCACTCACTCACTCACTCACTCACTCACTCACTCACATCACACTCACTCAATCACTCATCTCACACCCACTCACCTAACTCACCTTACCCTGAATCACCAAATTCCCTCACTCATTCACCTCACTCGCCCCACACTCACTCACTCCACTCAGTGACTCACTCCATTCACTGACTCACTAAATGAATAGATAAAAGACGCCAGAGATACAAAAGACAGGAACGGGATGTAAGTCACCTTATCTGAACGGGATCTGCGTGCTAAATGTGCCGTGCTACGATTCGCGGCAGGTAAAACCGTCGGTCATCACGGCAGTATGACTTCGGAGTTGATGAGATCAGGAGCCGCGCTCAGATCCCATTTCGCGGTGAATTATCCTCTTTCGCTCTATGCATAGGTATGCGCACGTGCCTTTGTGTCAGTGAGTGTATCGCAGTGTGTGCGTGACAAGATTAGTCTTTTTGCCGCTGGCGTATAAGCTGTGTGCGTATCCTGATGCTGCGTGGAAATAACGAGTGTTCGTTTCCCGCTGCATGGGCGAGGCTGAGTGCAACGTAAGGTGTGCGTGACGGTTGAACCTTGGGGAGACACAGCTTTTGGATGACGATGGTTTACCGGGAGCGGTGGTGCAGCCGTTAAATGTTGATTAACGCGCATCGCTGCTCTTGCGAAGCTTAATCGGATTGGGGCGTGTGCGTTTTACGCACGGGAGAAGTGGACAGTGTGTGCTTGCTGCTACATTCGTTCTTTCTTTCTTTGTTTTCATTATTTCTTTCGTTCTTTCATTCATTCCTTCTTTCTTTTTCTCTTTCTTTCTTTCTTTCTTTCTTTCTTTCTTTCTTTCTTTCTTTCTTTCTTTCTTTCTTTTTTCTTTCTTTCTTTCTTTCTTTCTTTCTTTCTTGCGTTAGCCGTATACATTGTCAAGCGTTGTTGGACTCTCCGAAATGCATGGTCTCTATAGGGCTGTGGCTGCGGCGCGATAACCTTGAAACCCTGCCTTGAAACCTTGAAATCCTTGATAACCTTGATAATCTAGATAAACCTTGATAGACACCGATAAACTCAAAATCTTTGAAATCCTAATAACAATGAAATACCGATTTAGACGAGCTGGATGATACTTGGTTAGGACGCATCACGACTGGGAAGAAGACAAGTGACACGAAAACGCAGGAGAAGCACTGTGTCCTGTGTTTTTGTGTCTGTCTTCGCACCAGTTGCGCGGTGACTAAACTAAGCTTGAAATGCTACGCGCTTGACTCTTGTCCTAAGAGGATATTTTAAATCGTGGTCGCCTTCGTGTGTTATGTAAAGGACACTCATTTCGCAGGGAGGAAGCGGGAGAGGAAATTAATAAAATGCAGGCTTATAGCATATTAACATTACTTGTTGGCCAGCGTATATCTTTCAATCGCTGTTTCAAGTGTGGCGCCACCTTTTCGTTCGTTTTTTTTTTCTTTTAAGCTTTTGGGGAACCGGGGGCTTGACTTATCGTCTATATACCGAAGTACTTCACAGCAGACAAGGAACAAGCATAGGATTGAGGACGCTCACGAGGACGGGAACAAAGCGGTGTGTGCGTGTGGGCATGCCCAGTCCTCATTTCATGGCTCATCTGAAGTACTTACATCAGGAACACACTTCTGATGTGTTCCTGATCAGGCGGCCTGGCCGCGGCAGCACTTGTTTCGTAAAAACGGGTGGACACGTGGCCAGAAGGTCTCACGAGAGAGATAGAGAGTGAATCGAAGAGGGAAAGGTAGGGAGGTTATCCAAGGAAGTACCCGGTTGGCTACCCTTCACTTGGGGAGGGGAAAGGGGGAAGAATAGATAAGAAGGAAAGAGAAGAAAGATAATGGAGAGTCAGTCATAACACATTTGGAGAGAAATGTCTACTGTCACAAGTGTTCGTACAGTCCAGTAGCCCTCAACAAGTGCAGAAGGGCTTTTGTGGCCTTATGCACGCAAGAATGCATAGACTATGGTCCCACAATCTTTTCCTCCGAGAGCACTCTATTATCTAATAGGCTGAGTATAGCTTGTAGAGCACATCGTTGAGCGTCAAAGGATGGGCAGTGGCACAGAAAGTGCTCTAGAGTTTCATCAGACCCGCACAAATTGCACGCCGCACTGTCGGCCATTCTTATTAGAAATCAATAGGTATTTTTAAATGCGACGCCCAAACCACACGTCACACAATAAAGTTGTTTTTTCTGCGGGAGAGCCCAGGTGGCAGGCGAAGTCGCAAGTTAGGGTTGACAGAGTGCAAGCGTGAGTTGGTAAAACCCGGTAAATTCCATCGTATAAGTTTGATGTGGCGAGTAAGTGATTGAAGTTGAAGTCCTTAAGAGTGGTGTATAAGCACCCACTGATGATTTTGATTAAGCGAGCGCGCAGCTACATCTGCGGTGTCGTTGCCGACAATTTCGGAGTGGCTCGGAAACCATTAAAATACAATGTCATGTCCTTTCTCGAGCGCGTAGTGATGAGCGTGCCTTAATTCACACTGTGGCTGCTCCTGTGTCCCATGACACAAGGCAAACTGCAGAGTTTGGCTGCTTTCAAATCACAGCAAATGGCCCAACGATTTGGATACCATCTCTCTACAATTTAAATAATCTCACAATACCACGTCGACAGCAGCAGAAATTGCAGCTGTTCAAGGTGCAATCAATTACGTGCTCACGATAGATGTGACCACTCTACTTTAGGAGCTGCGTTACAACAAAGCAGATGCATTCGGTACTTCGGTCGACCCTCCTATAGACAGCTCTCAAAGGCGAGAACTAATTTTTCTTACACTTTGGCTCGTACCATGCATTTTTCGATGTTCTGCAACGTATAGTAAATGTATATTGAATGTATCTATTTCGTTTTTATCATTGCACATTGCAACATAACATAACACGTTCAACTTGTCTAACCCACTATAAGTTTTGATGCGTCTCTGTTCGTTGTACCGAGTTCAGGTCAACCTTAAACATCAGATGAGACCACAGGAAGAGACCAGAACCAACTCAAGCGTGCGCTATGGCGAGTTGGCTGAGCATATCTGCAATTGGCACCCTGATCACGAGAAAGAAATTTACAGAAGAATAAAATTGGGTTGGAGTGCATATGGCAGGCATTACCAAATCCTGACTGGGAGCTTACCACTGTCGTTGAAAAGAAAAGTGTACAATCATTGCATTCTACCGGTGCTAACATATGGGGCAGAAACTTGGAGGTTAACAAAGAAGCTCGAGAACAAGTTAAGACCGCACAAAGAGCGATGGAACAAAAAATCTTAGCACTAACGTTAAGAGACAGGAAGAGAGCGGTGTGGATCAGAGAACAAACGGGGATAGCCGATATTCTAGTTGAAATTAAGCGGAAGAAATGGAGCTGGGCAGGCCATGTAATGCGTAGGATGGATAACCGGTGGACCATTAGGGTTACAGAATGGATACCAAGAGAAGGGAAGCGCAGTCGAGGTCGGCAGAAAACCAGATGGCATGATGAAGTTAGGAAATTTGCAGGCGCAAGTTGGAATACGCTAGCGCAAGACAGGGGTAATTGGAGATCGCAGGGAGAGGCCTTCGTCCTGCGGTGGACATAAAATATAGGCTGCTGCTGCTGCTGCTGCTGCTGCTGCTGATGATGATGATGATGATCTGCAATTGGCGGTAGATGATTAGATAGTGTGACAATATTAGGAACTTCGCTAGCACATACTATACGTATAGCATGGAAGACAGGGATACCTGGACAGAGCGGGGAAGGGCATTCGTCCTGCAGTGGATACATAACCAAGTTGGTGACGAAGACGAAGCTGACATTGTGGACAAGGGTGAGGGGGGTGGGGGGGGGGGGGGTGGAGACAGTGATGACATCGTTATTGAGAGCTATAGAAATAAGCTTCGCCGCCACCTTGACACTCTCCACCTGATGAGCAGTGGGTGAAAGCTGACTTGGCTCTTACTCAACGAAAACACATTCACAAGAAACGAAAATACGTACACACACACAACGCTAATTACATATATTCTTGCTGACATTGCAGAGGTAAACGCGTCGCTCCTTTTTGTCTTCGTTTTCTTACGCACAGTTGCTCTTCAAGCGAAGATGTGTGAGGTAAACCATGAACTTCTATAGCAGTCCACTTATGCGAAGGCGTATCTTTCAGGGCGTTCGTTTCTGTTACGCCAAGCGAGAAACCACGGCCCCGCTAGAAACGCGACACGAAACAGCCATCTCGACGTGTCTCGAGTAACGGCAACCTCAAGACTGAGCCCGTCGGAAGCGCACCGCGACATAAACACGTTTAGAGGTCGCGCAACGTACACGAAAGGCAACGACGTAACGGGGCGCGCCGTTCAGTTTTGGCAGCACATTAGTTCCCTCGGCCCTGGAGGCTGTATCGCGTGACATTTGGCCGCGTCACGGGAAACGGCTTGCCTTGGACCGCTTCGCTTATATAGCTCGAGCTCTAGGTCATCCCTGCCGTCCGCTCTCCGCGACTAGATCTTCCTCCGGGCTTGTCATTCATTGTTGGGGATACAATTGCTTCGACGTCACACGAACAGTCGCACCGTTAAGAGTTAGAAAAGCATAAATTAAAAAAAAACACGAGTTACTGACATATATATTGATGAAACTTGTGCTACGCATGTAAATGTAACATGATCTCTTGCACAGCAGTTGCTCCTGTGTGTTCTAATTGGGTCGGCGCACCTCTATTTTGTGTGCACGATAGATAAAATCTCTGCTCCTCATTACAATAGGACAAATGGCCCTGTTTTTCGACTTGTCTGCTCCTGTGTGCTTGCTACGCGTCGCGCATAACCACGTTTTTGTGGTTACACCATTTCAGAGTTTGATATGCAAGCACTGCAGGAAAATGGAGGGAATGAGAAAGGGATCGACCAAGTCCGCTTTGATATTTCCGAGGAAAAAAATATCGGCTGGTAACACAATGGTTTTTGTTTAGGAATTTACGCTCTAGGAGGTGCCGACAGTGTTACTGTATACACCCTAACGGTGCATTCACGTTCCGGTTGAAAAATATGATGTTTTGAGTACAACCATATACGGTTCTGAGCGAAACACGAGCCAGAGAACGGAGCTTTCGGTCAGAACTCCCCCCTCGCCCCAATACTTTTTTTTTCTATTGGTAATCGCCACGACCTGTCCGCAGCACACAACTAAATGCCCAGATTGTCCAAATAGCTCATCGCACATCCAGGCCAGCGGTGGCACATTTCACGTCCCCTGCCTGTGCCTCAGACAGGTTGAGCGTCCTCCCGGCCTCACGTCACGTTCCAGTTCCTCGTATCTTGATTGGTTATCTTGCTCACATCAAACGTGCATTTCTTAGTCTGCACAGCCACGTAGGCATGGATCGAACACCCCGCCGGCTTGCCACTCATTCCGCTCCACTGCACCACCTCCCACCGCATACTCTCTTGCGTAATATATACACGTGCACTAGCTGAGAAGTAAAGTGACCACATATAGTCACAGGGGATAGCACAGAAGCACGTATATATGCGATGGACGAGAGAGGCAAAAAGTATGGGGAGCGCAGGTAATATATTGTCAACGCTTCATTGGACGGCGCGGCGGGAGAGGAACGCACTCGTCGACAAGCCTGAACGATGCCATGTCTGCGAGGCTGTTTCTACGTTGTTGTTTTTTTCATTACATATTGTTTTTTCTACGCGTCCTGGCTTTCTTTACTGACCCTCTAAAAGCCAGAGTCTGGCTGGTCGGCTTTCAACCTTGCGCACCATGAACTACCCAAAATGGAGGCGGAGATCCTGCGCGCAGTACACATCAAAAAGAAAAAAAGGGAACTGTGAACTGAGATCACGATGGAACAGGATTGCGTGCATACGTTCGCGGAGGAACACAGAGCTTTGCATGACTGACTACGTGCGCCTTCATTTCTGTAGCGCGGTGTGTTGGCGTGGGGCTAATAGAACAACCGAGAGGCCACTGGTAGAGAGAAAAGACGTACATTGCTTGTGGCGCTACGGGCTGTAAATGGCAGTTTAATAGCTAAAGAACAATTGATAGGATAGGTCAAAGTTGGCGAGGTAAAACAGACCGGGAGATGAGGGACAAAGGAAAGTAAGTCAGAGGGTAAACGGACACAGGGGGTCGCGCGCATCGCACTTTGGTGCGCGAGATGCCATTCGCAGACGTCCATTCTTTTCAAGCGATGAAGCTGAATGGCGCAAGCGGGATCCATTCACGCATATGGGAGCCATACCTCATCCGGGTTGGTATATATACGTGCGCTGATGTTACGTGCAGTCGCCGATGAGCTGGCATTGCTGCGCACGATTGCGGAAGCCTTGGTGCACACATCAGGAAGGGAGGAAGGCGCGTGGACGGTGCAAAGGGGATCATGGCGGTTCGTGATTACGCGTTATAGTTCTTGGTTATTATGCCTTTGATAATTTTTGCGTGCGTGTGTGGGCAAGCGGGGCGGGGGGGGGGGGGGGGGGTTGAATACAAGGTGCGCTTGTCGATACTGATGATTCCGTCGCATTTTTCTTTCCTCGACATAAACTGCGTCGCCCCTGCGTCCCATCAGTTCCAGGTGTGTTTATTCAATTTACGCAGGCTTTGAGAGGCTGCTTACTCACTTCATTCGTGACGACTTTCTATGTCCCTGGACTGACTGTCCTCTGCAGCTGTTCAGAAAAAGTTTAATGGTATCTGAAGAGTTAGCCTAGCTACACGCCTGACATGCTGTACTACAGCAGAGATCGTGAGGGATAAAAAGAAGGAGAGTGAGATGTCAACAACAAAAAAAGAAAGCTCAAGCACAATATAACACGCTCTATAACACACTCACACAAAATTAACTACCACGAAATTTTCTACTACAGCACAAAAGCAACTTTTATAGTAATCGTGATAGAATACTTATAGTCATTGTTCGATATTTATTGTTTTAAATACTGTCTTAGTCAAAGCCACCTTGTCCGTATACACAGAAACTAAAATGCAGTACTCGTGTTTTAGTAAGAATATTGCAATGAAGCGATTTTTTTTTTTTAAAATCTTGAGTATAAGTAATTTCTGGTTGTCTTCAATGTTCGCGACTTTCAGGTGCTTCAAGCGTTATTTCACCTTCACTTGTTTACTACAATAACTAAGTTCGTTTTCATTACGTGGCGCAATTTTCTGCACGAATTTAGTTAATTGATTGCGTGGCGCCAATTCTTGTGCGCCGATGACGGCGTAACTATAGTTCTCGCTTTCGCGCTTGACCTAGATCACAATGTAATTCATCTAGCGCCCGCTATGCTTGTTTAGTGCGATTTCTTTTAACGTCATTGCATTTACACCTTTGTATGCGTCAAATTCTATGCGCTGCCCACTGGCCAAAAGAAGTCGCGACACTACGAGCTCAATCGAAATGTGGCCAGGCATTTTGACAGACAGCATGCTAACTGGACGCACGTCAGATGCGTGCGAATGTGGTTCGTGCGCAGTATGTGCGTTCAAAAAGACGAGAACAAAAAAAAAAAAAAAAGAAAAACGAGTGTTCAGCAGAAACTCACACGCCTAAGCTTAGAGCAGCCCTGTATATTATTGTGACTTTGCTGCTTCACTGAACCGATTAATTGAAACTATTCTCGTCGTGGCGTTATGCAAAGTAGTCAAAAGTGTCGCGCTGTTTGTAAAATGTAATTCGGACGCCATAATAGTTTTGCCGTACATCAACGCTCCGTACGAAGACATAAATGTAGTTTATCTCGTTTTGACCAGCACTTTCGCGAGTTCTTCGAAATCGAATTTAGTTTCTGCTACGGCACCGCTATGTATTCACTTCTCGGCCTGGTGGTCTACCTTTGTGCTCTATAGCTTCAAACTGAATTGAAGCTACCTCCGGAGACAGCCACCTCCGTAGCTACCTCCGACACGTGTAGTTGAGCAGCTGCTGCATGGCCAGCCATAGCGCGCTCCTGTGAAAATATACACGAGTCTGTGGGCTAGCACTCTAATGCTCAGATGAGCGAAGCTAACTTTGCTCCTGACATTCCTGATTTTGAAACACGAGTATCACCCAATCGAATATGCTACGACCAGTGTAGGTTTGACAAGTTGCCTACGTGGGATGTTAAGGAGTCGAAAAAGAAAAGAGAGAGAGAAAGAAAGTTTAGAGCATCGAAGCCTGCGGGAAACTCTTCATACAAGCCTATCCATCGCCTCCTCGCTATCTATCTATCTATCTATCTATCTATCTATCTATCTATCTATCTATCTATCTATCTATCTATCTATCTATCTATCTATCTATCTATCTATCTATCTATCTATCTATCTATCTATCTATCTATCTATCTATCTATCTATCTATCTATCTATCTATCTATCTATCTATCTATCTATCTATCTATCTATCTATCTATCTATCTATCTATCTATCTATCTATCTATCTATCTATATATCTATCTATCTATCTATCTATCTATCTATCTGATATGAGTATCTGTCACTGAAGGGGTCGGCCTGAATGAGGCCCTAGCTCCGGGTTTACGAACCTTTAACTCTCCGCTCTCGTTTTCGCGTGCCATTTGTCTCTCCCGGTTCGGGAGGCGACTTCGAAAGGGGCTGTGTTATCGTCGCTATATAGAAGGAACTGTTGCGCTTGCTTGCTCTCGTGTTACGTTGCGCCGAGCTCGTGTAATTAGCTTTCACTTTTGTACTGTTGCTGTCGCTAATTCTGTATCTTTATTTCATTTCTTTTTTGGCCGTGGCGTTTAGAACGTAGCATGCACGAACCGCAGGCGTGAGTCGACGCCGGTTGCCTTCCGCGCTGCCGAGGTCGCGACGAGCGACAGTCGTCGTCAACACCCCCATCAGCCAGAAGAGAGAGCGAGGCATGGCCGCCTGCGCGGCTATGCATCCGTGTCGATGCATCGTGGCTCACAAGGAGCAAATGTTAATTTCGCTTCGTGTTGCATTGCGAGAGATTTCCTTGCCATCGAAGCAAATATGTAATCAGAATGTAAGCATCACCAAAGATCGTTTATGCCACGCTAATATATTTGTGAGTGCGGAAATAATAAAGAACGTATCTAATGAGTCGTCTTTTACGTCATTGTCCACAATAAAGCAATGTTTAATTTTAACGCTTTTAAATTCGAAGTAGATAACTTTAATTCCGATGTGAAACTGTATTAGCTTGTTTATCATCAGACTTTTCCACATGTGAGGCACTGTTACGTGTTACTTCGCTGTTACGTGGTAAGTTAATTACACGTTATATAAACGTTTTTGTTCACGCTGTTGATTTGTGGGTTGCTTTGTAATGTCTTCGCTGTCACGTTGTAATCTCGTATTGCGTACATTCTTTACAAAAACGTCGTTTTTCTACACAAGCTATCTGCAATAGTGAGAGAGGGAAACATAGCGTACGATTCCAGATTGGGAAAGTGGTTGCACGTACGCGTGAGTGAGAAGAACGATGACCGGTGAACGTGCTTGCGGTCCCGGATTGGAAAAGAAGAAGAGGACGATGCTGAGTTGATGAACCAGCTGGCTGCTCTTGCGCTCACCTTCGCGACCTAAAATAAGCGGCCCCCTTCATCCGTAAGGGTAATAAACGGTCTCCTTCGCGCGTAACAATATGAAATGACGCATTTGTACGTTATAGTAAACATGCACACAGCCTATACACAAGCACACAAAGTAACAAATAACTAGAGTATTTGGTTCGAGGCTAGTTAGTGTCTCTGGTAGGAAGGTTAAGAGCGCCTTCGTTGCGCAAAAACACTGCCATGCTGCCACGTAAATTCAAAGCAGATTTCTGAGTAGCTCTTCATGACGCATAAGGCGGCCTCAACTTCCCTTTCATGAAACAAAAAGGAGCGGTGCTGTTGAGTTCAGCATCCTCTTATTGTGTCAGTAATTAAAAAAAGAAAAAGAAAGAAAAAGTATGGCAGCGCGCTATAGGAGCTCTCGAATTTAAACCTATATGCTCAAAAGCGAAGCTCGCCAGAGTTGCATACGTGTCGCTTCGACTCATGTATTGCACAATACAGCTGCATCTACTACATGTCAGAATGCCTGCGAATTTCCACCCCTGGCGTCACCTGCGAAGTCAAAGGGCACGTTGAAAACCGCACTACCCACGCTTTGGAATAAAAGAGTGATTGCACTAAGCGTCGCAAATGTATCGCGTCCTTACAGGTTGCCAAAATCTTATTGCGCCTCTATGAAGACTCTTCCGCTATCGCAAGACGCATACAACGCACATGCCGTCAAAACAAACTGTCTGATAGGCAGCCCGAGCCTTCTTCCTACGCGAGCGTCGAAAGACGGCGATTTACCTCCTGCGCATGTCCTGCGCCTTCCCCGTATTGTCTCCCCCTGGCTAACCTAGATGGCGCCACCGCCTTCGCGAAGCCAGGCGCGCCTGTTTTAAAGCTCCTCTTCTATAATACATAATGGAGGTGGTGTTCTTCTGCCCTCGTGAGTGTTGAGAACCAAATATTTCACGTCCTTAGTTGGCTCGAGAAATATCTCATGCATTACTTATAACGCAATAGGTTGAAGCCAGAAATATTGCAGTGCTCATTTAAGGCTCTTCCTTACGTGGCTGGGTGCGTGTAGGTGAAGATGACCAAAGGATGATCGCCACGACCAAACTGTCCTGCCCAGTTTGAAAGGCGGTATTGATTATCGTATGCACTCCAACCCAATTTTATTCTCCTGTAGATTTCTTTCTCATGATCAGGTTACCCTGTGAGCAATTTACCTAGATAAACATACTCCTTTACAGACTCTAGAGGCTGACTGGCGATCCTGAATTCTTGTTCCCTTGCCAGGCTATTGAACATTATGTTCGTCTTCTGCATATTAATATTAAACCCCACTCTAACACTTTCTCGGTTAAGGTCCTCAATCATTTGCTGCAATTCGTCCCCATTGTTGCTGAATAGGACAATGTCATCTGGAAACCGAAGGTTGCTGAGATATTCGCCGTTGACCCTCACTCCTAAGCCTTCCCAGTCTAAGAGCTTGAATACTTCTTCTAAGCATGCAGTGAATAGCATTGGATAGATTGTGTCTCCTTGCCTGACCCCTTTCTTGATAGGTATCTTTCTACTTTTCTTGTGGAGAACCAAGGTTGCTGTGCAATCCTTGTATGGAGAACCAAGGTTGCTGTGCAATCCTTGTAGATGTTTACCAAGATATTCACGTATACCTCCTATACTCTTTGATTACGCAGTGCCTCTATGACTGCTTGTATCTCTGCTGAAACAAATGCTTTTTCATAATCTATGGAAGACATATAGAGAGGTTGATTGTACTCCACAGATTTCTCGATTACCTGATTGATGACATGGATATGATCCATCGTAGAATATCCCTTCCTGAAGCCAGCCTGTTCTCTTGGTTGGCTGAAGTCAAGTGTTGCCCTGATTCTATTGGAAATTATCTTGGTGAATATTTTATACTATACGCGGCAGTATAGGAACCTTGTTGTGCTTACATATTCGGAAACGCCACGGATGGAGATTATTCTTTCTGCATGCTGTCCAACAAGAGAGAGAGAGAGAGAAACAGCTTTATTGAAATAAAGATCGTGCTTGGTTACTGTAGGTGGAGCCGTCCAACAAGAAGAACAAGATGCGCAAGCTGCGTCCGTTTGAACACCAATTAAATTCTTCCACTAATGCGGAACCCTACTGTCAAGTAGTGCGCGCACGTACCGCAGCAAAACACAAACTGCAATTTATTCCAAAAACTTTGTTTGCTGTTTGTTGCACAAACACAAATTGCGCTTGTGCGTCGATACTTGCCGAATTCATGATGAATAGAAAGTGTGTGGAGATGAATGACATAACGCAAGGAGACAACCGGTGCATGGCTTATGTGGTGC
This sequence comes from Dermacentor silvarum, assembly GCF_013339745.2. Classification (NCBI taxonomy): domain Eukaryota; kingdom Metazoa; phylum Arthropoda; class Arachnida; order Ixodida; family Ixodidae; genus Dermacentor; species Dermacentor silvarum. Next base: position 150,688,773 of record NC_051159.1, on the reverse strand, counting down.
ACGAAGGACGTTCGTGCTTCCATGGATGGGTTGGCCGAGACGCATACGCGTACGCGGACTATTATAGGGCGCTCTCATGCACTACACGTGCACGCTGGGTCGTGTCGCTCAACGCTCGCTTTCTGTTTGCGTACGCGCGCGTCTCACGGGACCCAACGGGGGCATGCATCGCCGTGGAACGTGTACACCTATCATGCTCGATTCTATACACGAACCGTTGGTGCGCGGGCAGCCAAAGACATGCACCGGCAGCGCATGCCTGTCATATATCGTCGGTGACAAGCCAATTTTGGCAACCACCAGAAACAGCAGCGGGTACACGGCGGAACACGGGTCCCCGTGGCTCACGTATCATCGCTTCTGCCGCTCCTCTCCCGGCGGAGCCCTTCTCTTCGCGTACGCACACACGGCGGCGCACGCAACAAATCATGCTCGAAAGTAGAGAAATAAATAAAACAGCGATAAAAAAATACCGTCGGTTCCCACGACGCCGTTCCCATACGGTTTGATCCGATTTTCCTCCCCGCCGCTTTCAAATCCTCCGCGCCTGTATATGTGCCTCCGTTTTGTATATATGTATACGTAGTATAGCCAAGCACCTCAGAAACCTTTGACTTTCCAATCCGCTCTGCGTACAGCCGCAGCGATGTGTGTGGTTGAGCCGCACTCTCTATATAGCGATGACAGGCGAGAAATCTGCGGTGTCTGTACGTGTGTGTCTCTGAGGAAAGGCGTATGTATTTGCTCCGCAAGTTGTTCGCGCGGTGCATATGCGATAAGCGAAAAAAACCTGGCGCGAGTGCTTGTATCGCTCGATCCAGGCTTGATCGTATAGGGGAAACGAGAGGGCTTCTTGGATCACATGCGGCGTTGAGAACAAAAAAAAAAAAAAGGAAAAAGAAAGGCTTAGGGGTCAGATATAGAGGATCCCCCTCTTTGTCGCCCCATTTGTTTTCCCGAAAGAGGTGAGCCATGAGAGCGCAAGCGCAGCATTCCGGTATATACGACGCACAAGGGACGACGCATATACCTTTCACCGTGCGAGGCGTTGAATAAATTTGCATTTGCATGTAGCAGATCGGATCCTGCGGCGTCAGGAGGTGAATATCGACCTGAGCGCGTGGCTTTGTTTTGAGCCGGCGCATCGTTTACTTTTGGCGTCTGCGGATAGATTGCTTACGAGAATCCGTATTTTCGTTGTCCCTATTTGCGGGCTATATTGGCATATTTATTGCTTTAGTGTCAGTTATATGTGCTTTTGAAAACAGAGCAACTCAACTAACATGGACCGGGTAATTAAAAAAAATGTATCATTTTACTCAACAAAACCAAGTACATGCTGTTTGCAGCTGAGTTGAGAAGGTCCTCATGGGAACTTGCACCTTGTTTTCTTTGGAATGCACTGTCAATACCTTACCTGTGGTATCTTTAGTGGTGCGATTTATTTCGTGCCGTGGGAAAGCTTCTTTTATTTTTCTTTCTCTGTTTTCGTGTAGTGGCAGCGTAGATGTTCTGGTAATGTACGTGGTGATTGGACGTTCGGTGGCCTATTTTCTCAAGCTCTCACAATCTAAACAACAACAACAACAACAACAACAACAACAACAACAACAACAACAACAACAACAACAACAACAACAACAACAACAACAACAACAACAACAACAACAACAACAACAACAACAACAACAACAACAACAACAACAACAACAACAAAACAACAACAACAACAACAACAACAACAACAACAACAACAACAACAACAACAACAACAACAACAACAACAACAACAACAACAACAACAACAACAACAACAACAACAACAACAACAACAACAGTAACAACAACCACAGCTATAGTATCAACAACAGCGAACTTCACCTCGTCTTCCCTGTTTCTTTACACCTCAGAAACTCCAGGAGTGGGCGGACGCAACAGCAGCACGCTGTGCCGATGCAGCGTAAGCTTAACCGTGAGCTCCACTCGGTGTCTCCAGCGGCCGCGCACAATCTCAGGTATACGGAGCGACGTGAAACAGCTGGCGACGTGTTTTCTCACACGGGCTGACACGTGCCATGCGACTCAGCGATCGGCGAGACCTGGGCTAGCGGGCGAAGCCGATAGACGACGTCGGTGACGTTAATGTCACGTACCAGACGCTGGTTTCCAATTACGCTCGCGAGGCAGTCGAATTCGCGGACTTTGACCTCACGAAGCGACTGGGCGCAGGTAAGCGCGTCGAGCGGCATCTTTCAAGGGTGTAGATATACAGGACTGCGAAGCAGACGCCCACTATCTTACTCCTGGCGACAAATGTCAAGCTAGACAACTGGGCCCGTATTCACTAAAATGTTGTTACGCTAACGATGTTTGTAAGCGCCACTGCTAGCCAATCAAGACGGCGTATATAATAATTATTAGCGAAGGCAGTCGGACAATAGCAGAGAGCACTTGCGAACGAAAAGCCTTGTGAATTCTGACCCGCCGTGGTGGCGTAATGACGGGTGGATGACAACTTTTCCTTTCGAGAACCTTCCTTCACCAGGCGAGATTTTACACAACTGATTTGTCATATTCAGTGGTTGTGGCGTTTTGCTGCTAAGCCCGAGGGCCCGGGATTAAATCCCGACCACGGTGGCCGCAGCTGGTCAAAATTAATCCGGAGTCCTCCACTACGGCGTGCCTAAGAATCACGTCATGGTTTCGGCACGTAAATCCCCAGAATATATTTCTTATTAGTTCTGTAGTCGTTAACAACTTAAGTTGCCCATTGTGTGTGTGTGTGTGTGTGTGTGTGTGTGTGTGTGTGTGTGTGTGTGTGTGTGTGTGTGTAAGGGCAGCTGAAAGAGAGAGAGAGAGAGCACCGAGTGAACAGCGCGTGCACGCGCAGTACTATACGTATACAATCAATCACAGTTGTGGTAGGAGTTCTTCCATAACTGCAGTAGCTCACGAATAGCTTTCTCGCCATCGACAAATGGGGCGAAGGACCAAAAATGTTTATTTCAGAAAATATTCTATAGTTCAGTCGACTTAGTGCGGTCTGCAAAGATATACGCTGGACGTCGTATTTAGGACAAACAAAGCGTCCGTTATACTGTACCTGAAAGACGTTTATTTAATTTGTTTGCTTGCAATGGAACAGTCGCATTTGGAGATTCAGCTTAATTGTACACGTGTTAGAGATCCCGCTTTGATAGGATACCGGGATGCAGCCACAAGCACCAGCGCTTGCTGCGCGCCACCTTGTGATTGTCTGTTCAACAAATACTGTCGACATCCTATAGCACAGTGCAGCTATTTCTGTTATGTGATAGCACAAGTAGTGCTATCCAGACACTATATACTTGCACAAACAAACACATTATCGCCCCAGCGACCCAAAATTCCCGACTTCTTTCGCCAAAAAGCATCATGCAACCGAAGTAGTATATGTTCGCGTACGCTTTAGTTCAACGTATATTTTGAAAAAAAAAAACAAAAAAAAAAAAAAACGGTAACGCTATCATATATGCACTCAGGCCACAACTCTTATTTTGCAGAATCAATCAATCAATCATGTTATAATAGATTTGGAAGCGCAAATTGAGATCCATTCCTGGTTCATCTCGGCAAGGCCCAATGCACGTGTGAAACGAGGAGACAATATTTGTACGTGCATCCCCCCTTCTCGCTCAAAACTAATACACATTTCCAGTGAATTTATCTCCTCTCGTGTGAGATCACAGTTAGTCAAACAGTGTCTTGGGCCATCTTCACCGACTCAAAAGCGACCCTGCAGTCCCTGAAGTCCCCACGCACGGATGAGCAACTCGTAATGGACATCAGACACCTATGCAACAAAGCCTGCGAACTGCATCACAGCGCTGTGCTGCAGTGGTTACCAGCCCACTGCGGAATACAAGGAAACGTCCAGGCTGACCACGCTGCCAAAGCTGGACACTACCCTTCGAGAGAAATGGTCCAGATGCCTTTCTCGAGAAAAGACGTGGCGACACTGTATCTGCACACACTCGGCCTTTCCAGCGATCCCTCTGGACAGATGCAAGTCACCTGTACGGACCCCTATACGAAACTGATCCATCGTACAACTTCTACATGCCGCGAGGCCTCGATAGACAAGACTAAACATGCTTACACCGCATCAGACTAAACGTCGCCTACACGAACTACTTCAAAAGCAAGATGACTGACTCGCCAATGTGCTTTCAATGTGACGCCCCTGAAGATCTGCAACATGTTTTGTGTGACTGCTGCCGCTACGCGGCAGACAGTCTTTAAAGGCGGCATTAAACAAGACTCGAGCTTGGAAATGCGGCATATTCTCGGCCCATGGCAAAGCACCACTGGCACGTTACGCACCAAGAAAGCGCTGCTAAAAGCGGCGGGCTCGTGGCCCGCATTCGGCGGGCCACGAGTCTTAACGAAACTTAGTAAATAGTTTAATATGTGTGTACGTGTGACTGTATGTACTGTTAAATGTTTATCACTGCATATATCATAATCATCACCCAGCACCTGGAATAGCATGTCAGGCGAATAGCCAGGCTAACATCTCCAGCATCTCATTAATGCATGTTTCTCTCTCTCTCTTTTTCTTTGTAATATTGATATTTCCTCTCCCGTCCTAGATGTATCACTAAGCCTGAACTAACGCATGTATAGCATACATAAATTCAACAAAAATTAAAGAAAAAAGCTTCTGGCTGTTGAACTAATTTACAGATACGTGGAGCTCAACGCTTTATAGCCAAGAACATGAGGACGTCTTAGCTACGACTGTGATGCTTGCAGTTGGCATCACTTGATGTCCTAGGAGCCTGCCATATTATGCCGTTCGTTTAAATTGGAAGTAGTGAACAGAACGTAGCGCATGCACTACAGTAAGTTGAGTCGCAATGGCGATGTCTCACTATTCAGTCTGAGGCATTTTCTGAATTTGTCCATCTTTCAACCATTCCAGTGGTAGGCCTCTCTCAGAAAGTTTGAAAAACAAATAAATAATAAAGCCGGCACTGCACGCACTTCAATTCTCCCCTTCGACAGTCCGGCTGCAAAAGTAAGAGCAACACGAGACGTTTTGTTAAGTTCTGTATGCTTTTTTTTATTTAGATGTACAAACATGAGAATTGTGTAGTATCTAACAGCCACGTTCACTTTCGAATTACTTTATTACTCTCTTTAGAGGCTACGTTAAAGATTTCGTCACGTCATCAAAATTATCTCATGACTTGTTTTTATCTTATGGTGCATCATCCAAAGTTAATCCGCCTTCACACAGCGTGATTATTTCTTTACTTAACGCATACTAGGCTCAGCGGCACACGGTTTATTGGGCCACCAGCTTATGAAGCCCCACTCCGCTGACCTCCGCGCTCAACAGGAACACAAAAGGTCGGTGCTGTCAACGCCTGCAAGTCATACAGTGTTCGGTCGTGTACGCCTGCTTGTGGGGCCTTCCAGCTCAGGAATTTCTCGCGTTTTCTTTTTTATTCTCCCTTATATGTCCTGGCCGAGGCGTGCTCAAGGCACGACATTGTGCTATATGGAGAAAACTAACGCGTTGCTCTTACGTTTTCTTTATTTATTTCTTTTTTGTTTCAGCAGAGAAGACCACTCACAGTGTGCCATACCGCTAAGTTTCGCCGCGAAACGGACGCCGTAAACATGCACGTCTGACCCGGAACGTAAACGAGAATCGACGTCCTCGAAGCCGAATTATGAGCCCAGATTCCTTAGCGGGCCGAGCCGCGCGCGGACGCGTGTATGTAGGCGAAGAGGCCGCTCAGGGCACGCGTTCACGTCCGCACGCGCCTTTGACCTAGGGCTACGCCGCACAGCGCGGTGCTCTGAGTATAAGGCGCTTTGTTTACGCCCAAGCCGTTTCCTCATAACGGTTCGCATTCACCACCGCGCCACTGTATCGTGCGTGAGCCCCCCCCCCCCCCCCCCCGCACCCCCCACCCCCCCTTTCTCGGGGTGCGCGTCTCGCGGGCTCGTTATAGGACCGACCCGCGAGGTCCTCCTGTTGCGGCGTCGGCGCCACATTTTACAATCGAAGAATGCATTCACTCCCCCCCCCCCCCCCCCCCCCCACCTTCGTACGTCCTTCTCGCCCCTTTTATGCCTGGATCTCGGGGGCTTTTCGGCTGGGCTGAATGCTGCTGGTGGCGAGGGGGGGGGGGGGGAGGAGTAAAGGATGAGTGAGAGTGTGGCGGGAGCGAAGGAGGTCGCCGTCTTCTCTGTCGTCGTCATCTCGGTGCTTTACGTGGCCAACAAACGCACGGCGGCGCGCCTGGCTTCTGTCTGTCGCGCGGCCCTATTCATAAAAACGGCGCTCCTCTTCTGACGAATGATGACCGAATAAAACGGCGGGATGCACCCTCACGGGGGCCCCGCGGCGGCCGTGCGTGCGAGTCGAATATAGGGGGCGCTTGACGTGCGCGAGCTGTGCTCGAGCGCAAGTACCCGAGGCAGCCAGGGGACGTTGTGGTCGAGAACAGCGGGTTCCTCCTTGAAAGCGATGAACTTTTTTGCTGAAGCGCGGTATTAGAATTAAACCAATTCTTTGTCACATGATCTCTTTTTCTCTCTCTCTCTTTTTCTTCTTTTTTTGCAGGTGAGATCATTTTTCGCATGAGCTCATCATCGGCATTTCCTCGTTACTGCTTTAACGACAGCGGGAAATCATCGGTCTGATTACCACCTTGTGCCGTGGTATCTAATCGTTGATGGGGTTAAATATACTGCGAAGGAGCACCTTTGATAAATTTTAATGACTTGGGTTTCTTGAAGTTGCATCTAAACTTAAGCAGACAAGTGACATTTTGCCTTCATCGAGATGCGGCAGAGAATCGAACTTTCCACCTCCGGCTCAGCTTTGTAATGCAATAGCCACCGAGCCAGTGCTGTGAGTCTTTGACATTAGGTGTGATAGTCTTAAATCATAGAGAGGACACAAGCTAGTCAGTGTCATATAATAACAACTTACAGTAGAAATCCCGAACGCGCTGATATAGCATGCAAAAACGTTGAGAAATATGTGTGCACAATATATACTCGCTTGTGACAGATGGCACAGTTATTCTCCTTGATATGGATTACTCGAATGGGTGGACAGTACTTGGACAAGTAATGGAAATGGATAATTGACTAACGAACAAAATTGCACTAACTCACTTTCTAACTAATCAATTTTGGGCACATATTGTAATTTACTAAATGAAGCCAGTGAATTTTCGCAAGGCACGTTTGCCTCGAACGAATTCAGAAACTAGCAACAGTTCTCAGAAAAGCACCGTAAAACTTAAGGCAGGATGCGCCGTTGTTCCGCTTATTATTATTTAATTAACAAAGCGCATCTGAAGCAGTGCAGGACAAATTTAAACGAAACATCAATGCATTTCGTTGCACGGTATGCGAATGTGTATCTCCAAACTGAAGCCCATTTCAATATTCCTTCACTCACCAGACCTAATTCACAAGTTGCGAAATGTATTCTAATGTCACTAGTTATGATTCTAATTATAAAGGATTTGTTAATTAATATATTTTACATTCCGACTTCTGGGGCCACTGTCTGCCTCTTCGAGCAATCGAAGTCAAGAGTAGAATTGTGCTGTCGGCCACAGGTAATTTCTGAATACTCTGTTAACATACAAAAACAGCCTTTATAAATGCTAACAAGGCTCTGTGAAATACTTTCTCGCAGACGCTTTTCTTCAATCATTTGACGAGGTCCACAACGACCGCCAGCATTATTTCGAGTGGGGGAGAAGAGCCTTAACCGCAATCGCTGCAGTATGTAGTCTCGATAATCTGGCGCATCGTTGGCGGTCTTCATGTCGGAGGCGCTTAATCGAAACGAGCGCGAAACACCCCTTACTCTTCTCCCATTGAGCCCTTCATAACTCCCAATGCTCAGGGCATTGTTGGTTAAGATTGCTGCGTCCGCCGTATGCCGCGAAAATTACCGGAGCAGGCCGGTCACTTTAGCCGCCCAATTCCTTATCTCCCGGTGCTACACGCTCAACTACGTTAATGCCCGCGCCGAGCAAGTGCTGCCTCGGCCCTTAAGGCTCCTCGATGCCGCGCGCACCGATCACCGTCCGGGCTCTGGTCCACTTGAGATTATCGCCGTTATCCCTCCTTATTTTCCCAGACGTCAAGGAGGCAACGTTTTAATCTGGTTACCGCAGTGCACCGCCGTCTGCGGAGCATCCAACGAAACAACACGTGATCACACTTTTGTTTTCTTTCAAGAGTTCCAACATTATTCACCATTCATGGCAACACATTCCAGTGAGTTCTGGTCGGCGGGGTCTTCCCCACGTCTTGAAACTCAGCGACTAAGCGCGTCGTTTCTGTCTTTTTGTTTGGTTGCTTTTCTGTAAAACACGATGGCTGCGGTAGGAAGAAAACCTTTAAAGAAAACTTGCTTAGGCGGAACTCGATCGCCATGCACCGTTCGAGGAACTATATAAAACAGACCAGAGATGGGCCCCGGGCTCCGAAGGGCGGTAAAGTGAATGAGGTTGCTCGCCAGAACAAAGGCGAAAAGTTAAAGACGCGCAGGCTGTGGGTATTGCAACCCGAGCTCCATGCAAGAAACGAGTCTCGCGACGGGTGCATCATAGCCGAACGAGAAGATGGTTCTGTGTATACGCGAGTCCAATCTCATCGAGTCGATTTTTTCAGATACGAGCGGGGGATGCAACGATCTTAGTTCGTATGATACGGAAGCACTGCTGTTAAACACCAGCATGAGGGTCGGACATTCTGTTCCCTGGCTTGCAAGCCTCGTTACATATACCTCTTGCTTATTACCCAGTCTTATAATAGGCCCCAACTTCAGCACGCGAGGCTTCTTCCCGTCTCTTTCTTGTTGAGCTCTCAGTCAAGTCCGAGCCGACACGCCGCCGCTGTTTTTCCTTTGGCTCGTTTCGCCTCTCGATTGCCTCGGATAACGCGAGGGGGGCCTATACCGCGTACAATGGACCATTTCCTCATAGGTACACGTTTTTAGTGCCTCTTTGCCGTTCCGAGAGCGGTACCTCCTCCCGAGAGAGCAGTATAGAAGCAAGGCCTGGGGTTTTGAGTCGTTCCCGCTGCACTTCATTGAAGCCTGCGCCATCTTGCTTGCTTGTGGTTTCTAAGTGGTGTCCGCGCTTGTATGTGGTTCTTCAGGAGAGGTGCGTACGTATATTAGAGGCCTGTTTCGGCGCTGCGACCTATCGAGAAGAGCCGTCTATAACCATCGACAGAGTCAGAACGTTAAAGAGATGGTGAGTGACTGCACGCACGCGAAACGCCGCAACAAGGTGCATGGTCTAAGATGGCCTCAACGCCATCGTACGTTTATTGAAGTTTTCCGGGCTCGTGCGGCCAGCAGTAATGGGAAAACGTACGATCTGCTGAATAAAGAGGGCGTCAAAAAACATTGTTTCTGGTATTCGTATCGTTTCTGCGCCCACATAAGCGGTCTTCCTTTTAAATGAAGACAGTTTCGCACGAAAGTATGCTGCATACGGTAATTTTTAGCAAAACGTGGGCCTATTATGATAACGGTGTGGTCCTAAATCATGCGTGAAGCTGTTACCCGAGGCCATAACGCTATGCTCTTAATGCGTGTCGACCTTTCTCCTTAACTTTCCCGTCGTCTTTTAATGTTCTTTCGCATTTCGTTTTATTTTCTTCCTTAAACCTGTACACATGTGTACGGCACCGTTTCAATATTGAGGAACGTTGCACATCACTTGCACGCCTCATATGCTACTTAAACCGAGTGCAGCTTGACCGAGCCGCGCGGTGCGCGCATTTTTACCGGCGTAAATCAGTTTACGCCGCCGTGTACATCACCGAGTTCGTGGCCATGTTCATTTTTGTTCCCGGTATATATACACTGGACGTTCTTTTATCTGCTATCTCGAGTTTATGGTCAGTCATTTCTTTTTCCTTTCACGCAAGGCACCCCTCAGTCCAGCTTTTCTTTTTCCTCGCTTGCCTCCGTGGCACTGGCGTCAATTTTTCGCGCGGTTAACCCCTTGTGCGGCCGGAAACGTAGTACGCAGATATATACCAAGGCGCAGAACCTTCGAGGGGCGCAGGAGGCCCACCGCTAAAGGAGAAACTGCCTCGCCTAAGGAGCACAGCGTTAAGATGCATAAAACAGTGAGGCTCTATATAGTGTAGCAAAGAGAAGGGAAAAACACATCGAGTAGTGCGATCGCCCTCTCGTACCACGAAAGGAGGTGAAGGGCTGGATATAGCAGCGGTGGGGGCGGAGCCTGGCCGTTTGCCGAGAAGCTGTGAACGAGGCGCCGGTCCAGGAGGGCGGCAGTGTTCGTTCGTTCGTTGCGAGCGAGATGCGACGCTCGGGATCGTAATGAACGTCAGGTGGCACAACCACCGAGGCGGCGTTTAACGAGACCCAGATGCGCCATAACCCCGGTCTTGCCTGTAGCGAGGAGGGAGGAAGTAAAGAAGAATGGGCGAGAGGGGTGGACACGTAGTAGTGGGGAGAGGGTTGCCTTATAGGCTCAGCCAACGCAACGGGAACGGGCGATACCGCATGTTCACGCAGATACGCTCGGTCGTACGTAGCGCTCTCACTGCGTCCGTGAGCGTTGGAAGTACTTGACTACTGCGGGGGCGTAAACGTGGGGGAGCGGTTACGTGATCAGTCCGAAAACTACCTTGCCGAATACCTATATACAGTCGGTGCCAAACCGGAGTCCACTTATGACGCCACTGAGTGTAGATTCTTCGCTGTGCGGCCCATTCAACAGCTCATGTCACGCACGCAGTGGCACATTCAATGTTTTGACACAGACTACGGCTCTCGTTTAGCACGTACCGCGAGCATAAATAGAAATTCGAACAGGGAATATTCCATCAGAATACCTGTTACGTGCCATCTCTCCATGGCCAGTTTCTAAGCAAGTCCCAACTGTACGTTTTGTAGCATCTCGTAACCTCTACATAAATCTCGTAACCGTTACAAACGCAGGCGGCGACGGAAACGCAACAACGCATCCTAGTTGACTTCGACTTGTTCGCGTTTCAATTTGACCCGATAACACCTATGGCTAGTGCCCCGTAGATCAGACAGGAAAAAAAAAAGACATAGATGTTTCAAAGAATAAGGTTAATTACCTGTAATGGTCATCTGATAATTTGCAGGACGTGAATCACAAAGCATTACACGAATACTTAAGCTAGCGAGCCGGAAGCATAGCGACCAAGGTAATCGCGCTGCATCCCTTCCGGAAAACACGGTGCATGGTGTCGCTCCCTGCGTCTTCTCGCATTCCGCTCTGCAGAGCAGCGAAGGAGAGGGCTGTCGCTTCGGTTCAACTGTCTCGCCTACGAGGTCATGCAACTCTGGCTTTTGATGAGCGACACGGCTGCCACAGGCGCCACGACACGCAGCGTGGCCTGCGAATCGGAGCACGTGTGAAGTCGCGTTGTAGACACGATGCAATCTTGCTATTAGCGCCGCAAACATAAGGTGTACATTTATACGACACAGGCTCGACACCGAGCGCAGAGAGGCTTTTATTTGGTGCTGCGTCACCATAAGATCACAAGCTTTACACTTCGTCCTCGTTGTATACTTCCATCCCCTTCCATCCCAGTTGAAATCAGTATTCCCTAACTTCTGCATGGAACACGTGACGTATATAGATGTTATGTGATGAACACGTAACACTTTCAATGAGTTGCTTATCTTGTATTATTTATTTGCATGGGTTAACACGCGGCATGATGTGGGAATGAAATTAAATGTAATCATGGAGTCCCGTTTCACGCAGATACTGCAACAGTGACTTAGGAAATGTATTATCCGCGAGTTACCTATCGTTCATAATCTTCAGGTCGGTAATTTCTTAACTTCTCATCCTTAAGTACTTTTTTTTTGTTTTTACGGTCAATCTTTGTCTCAGGGCATGCTCAGAGTAGATGGCGCGGGCATTTGCTGCAGAGTCCAGACCACGGTGTAAGAAATATTTCTTACACCGTGCGGCAGACGCAGGAGCGGAACAATGCGTAGCAACAAGTGAACTGGTTTTTGACCATTTTCACAGCGTACATATTTATTTTTTGCAACACGCACGCTTACACCGTACACACTTTATTTGGCCTGTAAGTGGCGCGATAGTTGTAATGAAGCGCCCTCTATAACGAAGGATATATCCGCATTCGACTGTTGTTTATGTTAGGAAGCTGTATCTAAGTCTCCTTGTCTTCATTTCGTAGAGAGAGCTGTAACCTGAACAATGAGAGACAGATCAAAATTAAATAAAGCGAATAGGATATGTGTTAGCGTTGGAGAGGCAGAACGCGATTTGAAGCGGTGGTTGATCTCTTTATTGCCGCGGTTGGCGATGAGGGTAGCGAAGCAAGAGAGAAAAGGAGTCTTGAAAATGAACGCCTGGCGCAACGAAAATAAAGCCGGACAGGGTTAGAAGGCAAGATTAGATTATTTACCATCACCATTATATACGACGCCTCATGTCAGCAGGCGGTTCATACTTGGTCTGTTCATACTTGGTCGTCCTATGGCATCGCTGTGGCTCCAGAGTACACGAGGCAGCGGCCGTACGGGAATCCGGGCGTAATATGAGACGGCCCGGCTTTGTGAAACTTTCGCGACGGGCGACAAAACAAGGTGGCACCTTTGTGCGGCGCGCGGTTCGCGGTAAAAAAGCAAAGAGCCTGGGCAGCCTGGAGAAGCTTCGATACGTCCTTACATTTCTTTACTCGTTTATAATGTTCTTTTTTTATGTTATCGTTCCGGGCGTGAAAGAAAGGAACGCAGCCGCGTAAAGACGTAAAATGTTATTGTTATCCGTGGTTGTTCACTTCGAAGTACGTTGACTATATGCCTACATGACTTCATTTAGCCCAGCATTCTAGAACTTTCCTCCACTGAACACTCCACCTCGACTCAGGAAAACAGACGGCAGCGCCGCCCATTGACAGGAGTGGTCACTGCCGCTTCATTGACACTCCACGACAATTCTTGAGAAGTGTATCGTCTTTATCACTCGAGGGGCGGCGCTGTGCTCAATTCGGTGGAGTTGAGCACATATAGTGACATAGAAATAGATGTTTTACTGATAGTAATACAGTGATAATATAGTGATATAATGATAGCGGTTTTAAAAACGAAAGTCAAGATCGAGATCAGATGGGCAAAATTCTAGATGGCGATAGATGTAGTAAAGACTGATTAAATCAAGCAGGCTAGGTATGATTTGTCTGCGCCCCGTTTCGAAGGAGATACCTATAAACTTCATCATCATCCTCATCATCACCGAGTGGAGGATTGTTTGAAAACACGTTTTTTTCCCTCTTTTTTTCTTTTTTTCGTGAATGAACTGTTAGACCCACTAAAGCAAAAGTTTGTACCATTTCTACTTCCACAATAGCACGAGGTGTAAACAAAGTAAGGCGCGGCCACGTCGGTGTGCCTGTTTTCGAGACCGGCAAGGAGTCGCCTGGCGAAGATTTATCACATTTCCGTAGAGCTGCAGTACAAAGCATGTCACGTGGCCGGATTTGAGTTCTGCTTTGGGTCAAGAGCACACTTAGTCAATAAACTGGAAGCTCAAGAAACCCTATCAAAATGAATGTTTCGAGAGCAGAGACAGAGAAGCTTATAAAAACACTAGGTCAGAATTTAGCACCTCTAAATGTGTAAGTATGCGACATGGAGCATACTTATAGATCGTGATGTCTTGACAGCCTCACGCGCGGGCGACCTCGCACGCTCTGTTATCAAAGTGACGTTTCTATATGTCGTATGTCTCACAAACTTACGATTTTGTGCCCTGTGTTACGCGCTCACGTACGCTCAACACAGCGAGAGTTTTCTGTCAGATACTTCCAAAGTGGATGAAGTCCGCCTATAACGCTATGGAGAAATGCGTGACCAATGGTATGGGACTGGATCTGTGTCTTCCAGCCCAGACGCCCAATACTCTAACCATTGAGATAAGATCGCACGTTCTTCTCTCGTTCCAAACTCGCTCTTTGAAACGTTTAGCGCGTGTGTCGCGTTGCTGCTTCTCGCATTCTTCCCTTGTGACATCTAGCGCTTTGAGACGCTGTGTTAGGCTGAAATGCCTTAAGGAGCGGCCCACATTTTTAGACCAGACGATGATAATCGCAAAGTGGACGAAGTCCACCTACAGTGTCATCGCATTAGAAAGAAATGTAAACAATGAGGGCAAACACGCGCAAGTAAATCAGATTAGCTCTGAAGACACGAGTAGTGTTTTAAATAGGCGAGTGTGCATAGACAAGTTTAGATTCGCGAGTGTAGTTGTCGCCATGGCTAAGTCTTCAGATGTTACCCACAATCTGTCGTGAATAGAGGCGTAAGCAGGCGTGCAAGTTTTAAGCATGAAATGATTTTAGCTCCTGTTGTCGGCGACCTTCAAGTGACCTTGAGTCAAAAGCCAGAGCCGTTACCCGGGCACTCAAACGAGAACATCCGGGCATCGGTGCGAGAACAAAACGAGATCAGCCGGGCAACCAGTCAAAAGTTACGAAAATGCGGTCTCTGGCCCCCAACCCTCTGTACAGGGACCGAATTACATGCGCTAGTTACTGCCCAAACAAATTACAAAAAATATTGCTTCCGAGTTCTTCCAATGTCACTCTAGCTGTAACTTCTAGTACACTGAAGTTTTATTTGTAATTTCCAATAGCGACGTTCAAAAGGCAGATTACAGAGCACCATACACTTTATTGTCATCTTTTGGCACTGAGACAGGGTTGTCTGTGATCTTTTCAATGCCAGCGGTCCGTGAGTTCCGCGGCGCGGGTTTCGCGCCACCTCCTTCGAGAGATGGCGCAACACTGCGTGACCAGGTCGGCAGCGTCCATCGCGCCGCGGATGGTTGTGCGGTGCGGTGTGGTGTGGTGGGGTGTGCCCTTGCGAACATGCACTATACCAATTTTAAGATTGTAGCTATAGTATCATCTCCAACCAATCTGCTTTGCCGGTAGCCATTTCATGCTTACTTCTACTCTCGCTTACGGGAAAGCCAGCAGTGCTTATATAAACTGTAGAACGTTGTGTGCCCAGCATTTACCACTGCGTCGCTTATGTTGGCACTAAGCATGTTTTGTCGCCTTACAATATCGTGAGAGCCTTACACAAACTCGATAGTTTGACTACGTTTCGCGTGCCTATACATTTCTGCTGAACTATGTGCTTAAAGGGACACTAAAGGGGAAAATTATTTCTCCTGCATCAGTAGATTACCCTTCCACAATACCGAAAACACCACTCTTACCGCGAGAAGCCGTTTGGTAAGCCGTAAAGAAACGAAAAGCACAGAAGGTGAGTGGTGACGCCACCTTAGAGTTCCCGCACCAGCTCACCATGACGTCATGGATTTCGACAGCGTCTTCTAAGTCTCAGTTAATTCTTTAGCGGTAAATATTGACTACAGTGCGTTCTAAAGGAGCCCAAGACTGAAAATGGCAACTTTCCCGAACTTTTACTGAGCCAACGTGGCCCAAATACGAAAAATTACTTTAGAAGTCATGACATCACACTGAAGTGCTGACGTTGGGGTTTCTGCGCGAAATTAAAAAAAAAAAAAGAAACTAGCTTTGAGCTTCATTTTCTCTTCTTATAATTGACCTATTGCAGTGTAATTAACGACAGCAGAGTTTTCAAAGAGTACTTTATTAGTCTAAGTTGATTTGTTTTGCTTTAGTGTCCCTTTAAATCAGTCTTATCGGGCTCCGTGAAGGGGACATTGACACAAAGTTTCAATACCAGGAGCTCGCGCACCTGCAATCACGGCGCTAAATGAAAGTGAGAGAGAGATAACAAGAAAAGGCAGGGAGTTTAACAAAGATCGCGCCCGGTTGGCTACCCTACACGTGGGGGAGAGGAAATGGGAGAGAATAAAGATAAGAAGATTTTAAGAAAGCTATGGACTTAGGCACTTCGTTATACAGCGGACCAAATTCACTTACAAGCTCGTATACGAGCAGTGACCTCCGGCGTTGTCCTTTCCGAAGTCCCCGTAATATTCAGGGAAACGCAGCTGGCTCTCCGATCCAACGTGTGAAAGGTAAGCACGGGCGAACGCCGCCACTGAAAGACAAGCGCGCGTGAATCTCACCCGCGGTTCGTGCTCCCGTGAGCGTCAAACACTCCAGACCAGGCGAGGACTTGCCGCCGGGCAAGTCCTTGCCCCCCCCTCCTCCTTCCTCAACTTTTCTGCTGCGGGGGGCAGCGCGACTCACAAAAAAGGAACCGGATGACAGAGGCGGCGCACGCGCGCGAGCAAAAAGGAACACATCAGAGACAATCATCGTGCCACCGTTCGTCCGCTCCGTCAGGAGGGCCGGACAACAAAGGGCAGACAACCTGATTGAGATCGCTGCAAAGATATAAAGAACAACGGGCTTCCCAGACCGGTCGCGACCGACGCGCGCGCACGTATGGTTACAGCGGGCGCAGCGCGGTCACGCGGCGACGGCGTCACCTATGAAGAGTGCAGTCACACCGCACAATGGGGGGCGATTGAAACACGCTCGGTGGGCCCTGCTCCTCACATAGCTGCGTGGCGAGGATGGAGAGGAGGAGGCCGTTATGTCGACGGAGAGAGTGCGATGGTGGTGGCGAGGAGCAAGAACAGTGGAAGCCGTGTCATGGAGAGTGGAGTGAACGTCGGTTTCCTATGCGAAGAGGCACCGTCCTCTGCCCTATTATCTCGCATTTTTGAAGGTCGAATAGCGGACGCCGTTTGTGCGATGCCACCTGGCACGCGACCCACCTTTGGGCGCGACGAACCCCGGCTGCAGTCGGGCGATGGACCCCCCAGGTTCGAGAGCGCGACGTGCTTGTCGAATGAAAAGAATAACATATCGCCTTATAGATTTGGCCGTTTCCTCTTCGGCTGTATGTCGTTTTTATTTTGCTGTTCAGGCACACGCGTACGTTCACGCTCCCGAGGAGAATTGCGCACGGCGTGTTTGTCATCGTGCATAGACAACTGCGATTTGAAATAGCATGGCTTTATTGTTGTAGTTGAAAAGGAGGAGCCTCGTGAATACGGCTTTAGGTGGGCGACGCGAGTGCCTCTTTGAGAATAGGGGCGAGCTTAGTCATTGCTTTTTTTACTACTTTTACGGTAGAACTGTTAAAATGTGCTTACACGATCGAGCTGCTCAGCTTTATTTATTTTCTTTTTGGACACGCATTGCAAATGAATTATTCTGCCAGTGCTAATCGGCTGAATAATGACGCACGGACGCGAAACCAAAACGATATACAGTTTTTAGATATCGCCGGTCCCTTCCATAGCCCTGCAGACTCCTTACAAGTGTTATGCGATGTAAGATAACGTAACACGGGACAGAAATGAGAGAATGTGTGAGATGACACAATAATCTCGGCAGGACAAAATCCATCGCTCCGACCAAACCGTTAATAAAATGTTGGTACTCTGGGAGCTTCCTCTCGGTGGTTGCTTGCATTCAGAAATCTTCAAAAGAGCCCCAAAATATTTGTCGTTGAACGTTAATGGCAGGCCTGCTGAACATGTACACGCAATTTGCCTTCCCAGAGTGTGTGTTGTATAGATGTTCTTGTACTATTCGACACCACTGTCGGAAATGCACTGCGTATACCACGACGCAAAAGTGCAGCTGACATGAATTGTTATGCAATAAGCTTATACATATAGGCGTTATGTTAGCATAGTACATATAGGACGTAGGCGGGAGCAGTGGTGCTAGTAGCACGCCTGCTCCCGCCTACGCTGGGGCTAGACTTTGTGCAACGCTGAGGTATACGCTATGAGTATTATACACTATAAACGATGGTGTTTCACACAACTCTTCACAAGAACTAAAGAAATAATAAAAAGAAGAAGGGAGTGTTACAGAAGAGTACTTTCATGTTGATATGTCGCCGCAACCACGTTTTTACGAATACATGTGGATTATGGTCAGTTATTGAAGTTCTTCGAGCTTAGGAAGAACGGCATCACGAGATGTCGTAACATGCGTCACCGTTCGCGTCTATCCTTCCTTGGTTCAGAAAGATACATCTGGCACTATGCTAAGGCTTTGCAATATGGTCGTCAGATTGCGACCTTGTATTCTGTTTGAGTGCTCCAGTTTATGTCATATTGACGATGACGATGATTAAAGCTTATTCAGCACTAATTGGAATGGCTGACCGTCCTACATGTGATGTCTGCCGATGCGAGGAGAACAGTGATCACTTATTGTGCCGCTGTCCTCAATTTGAAGCAGAAAGACAATCTATGATCAACGCATTCAGGAAAATCGATAATCGTCCTCTGAGTGAACAGACTATACTAGAAAACCGTCCCCACCGATCATCGGCTCAGAAGGCACTTTTGTGCTTTCTGAAAGAGTCTGGTTTGTACGAGCGCCTTTGACTCCGCAGTACGGTCCGTGCACGTCTCCATACCGCCACCCTCTCTCTTCTTTCTCTTCCCCTTCTCCCTTCCCCAACGAGTAGGGTAGCCAACCGGACTCTTGACTGGTTAACATCCCTGTCTTCCTTATTTCCCTCTCTCTGTCTATCTCACACACGTCAGGAGCTGTGGTACATACTACCGGGGGATTCGGCCGGCCGAGAATCAGGCGGAGTGAAGAGAGAATATTTTAGGCATCTTTAACTCAAGTTAGATAAAGTTTCAAAGAAGGAATGAAATATGTAAAATTGCGCACTGTCAGACTTGTATAAATAGAAAAGAATAGTGCTCGGCCATTCACGTAGGGGTCGTGTTATAGTAACAGGAACGTTTGCTCGTGTTTCTCCCATGGATGATGTCACCGTCTATACTTGTGTAAATTGCATTGAGTACCTTGCTTCACTTTGGGATGACATACATAAATGCACGTAGGCATGTAAGTTTCCTGCCGTTCCCGGGTTCATTACTACTGCTTTCTCGGTTCACTTGGCTTCAGTTCGGTAATGGCCGAAGAGTACCAATCACTGCTTCCGCAGCCTCTTCCAACTTTCTCCACCACCAGCCCCCCTCCTCCCGTCATTCTACAGTGACCCCATTCAAAGGCTCGAGGGCCCAGAACAACCAGGCAAAAGTATGGGCTCGCGGCGCCTTTCTATAATCAACAGAGCCACTGCTGTCGCAACGCGCGCACGCTCTCTATAGGTAAACCAAGTGCACGCTTTCAGGCGCTCCCACGCGGGGCTGTTGGCCGAGTGTTTTGGAGTCGTCGCGCTCGTAGGCCGAGAGGACAAGCAACGCTCGATATATTTCGCGTTGCCTACGTCCACGGTCGTCGGCCGGACCCTCCTGGAAAAAGAGCCCGAGGGGCCAGCAGCTCGAACTTCTCTGTCCACGGCTGATAGCCTGGACGACGCACGCGCGTCTCCCCTTGGAGGTGGTGGCGAACTATAGCCCCCCGCCACCTCCTGCATGCGCATGCAACGGCGCTTGTTTGTTTAATCGGATTCGCCCACTCGTTTTCTGCGTCTCCATTGAATGCCAGTTTCTTCGCGCCCCACCGGCGCTACGCGTCCCCGGTGTCCCGACCGTTCGTTTGCTTGTGTGCATACGAGCGCCCCCTGTTTTAGCCCTCGGGCGTCATTTGGCTCTCGAGCTGCAGCCAGGATCGCCACGTGCACCTTTACTGCCACCCCCGCCCCCCGTCCGTAACTCGCCTCTCGCTTCGCCTTCCCGCTGCGACACCGTGGTGCATAGAGTATAAGTATATGGAGCGTGTCACCGAAGTTCGCGCGCACTGCCCATGCGGTGTACTTTTTATCACAGGCCTTTGGAACAGCTGCTTCGGCCAAGAAGCGCCTGACACTTCTGTTAAGCTAAGTCCTGCAGGGTATGAAAAGAGGAGCCTGATTTAATTTATTCAAGGGGTTTGCGCCCCAAAGCAACACTGCAGCCATGGAAGACGCCTTAGTGGAGGACTCCTGAATGATTTTGATCCCCTGAATTTTTTTAACGTGCAGATAAATCTGAGTGCACGAGTGCTTATAGAATAAATATGACCGGCGCGGCCGGGAATCGAACTCGCAACCTCATGCTAAGCAGCAGAACCTTATAGCTACTGTCCGACCGCGGCAGACAAAGAGAAATGTTTAAATCTGCTGTAAATTACGTTTATGCAATAGCAAAACGGCCAATATAACCATGAGAGGTGACTGGGCAAGCCAGAAGAGACGTAGAAGTGAGAGAGGCGGTGACGCGTCGCTCCTAAAGTGGTCGCCGCAACTAAACATTACATCATGCATTTTAACGGCGTCTGCCCGGCTGTAGTTAATTACTTATCAGTAAATAGGCCGCATATTGCATTCTAAAGAAAAGAAATACTCCCGCCTAGCATCATTTCTAAAACATTTCTGGCATCAAAACGGCTCTAAATACGACATAATATTTCAAAATTTTGATGCTACACGCGCGGAAGTTTCTGCGCTAAATTCAAGAAAGGATAGTTTTTATTGCGACAGCAATTATATGGACACTCAAAAGCAGATTTCTGCCGTCGGCCGTCGCCGTCGCCGTGAGGTTCCGTATGACGTCAATGAAGATGAAATCATCGCCGGATATGATAAGTGGTTCTTGAGGGAAAGGGAAAGGTTGGCGCTATCTTCTGCAGCCCTTGAGGGAGCACGGCTCAGCGCCACATCGCCGCGCGCCGAACGCTGTATGTGCGAGTGAAAGGGCGCGAGGGGCGCGCGCTTTCACGGGGAGTGAACGCACGGCGGAGAACAAACGCGCGTTCTGCGCCGTGCTCGCTTATGATGATGATGATGATGATAAGTGGTTCTTGAGGGAAAGGGAAAGGTTGGCGCTATCTTCTGCAGCCCTTGAGGGAGCACGGCTCAGCGCCCCGTGCTCGCTTAAGGGCTGCAGAAGTAGGCGTCTCTTTCCTCCTTTACAATCACCATATGTGTAGAGCAAACGCGCCTTCTTCCGACGCGCGAGAGGCCTTGGGGGAGGGGGGGGAGGGAAGGGAGGCGGCGTTTAGCTGCGGCACCAAGTGCCTATTTATGTCAGAGGCTCCGGCAACAGTCACCAACGCCGCACGCATTTTGAGCGAACGCGGGCAAAACGCCGACGGCGTCGACAACAGTTCTGCGTGTTGCCGGTGCTGCTGCATGTCCAAGTTTATACAGCTGATAAAGCTAATATCATTACTCCGTATAGCTCTCTACAAATTTGCTATCGCAATTGATGCTTCGCCTTTCAGGTGAAACTGCGACAACTTTTTCTTTGTTGTTTCCACCGGTAGTTAACCATTTTTCTTCAAATGAATGAAAATGGAGTCTCTACCAGTCTGAGACTGACTCGACATTTGTTCTTTAGTGTCCGTTTATACGAACAAGATTGTTGTCCACCTGATAACTGAAGATTAGAAATTTGCACTGCGCGGACACACGGAACGAACAGGGCAAAATAATAACCCCAGCAACAGCAAAACAACTGAACAGTCATCTGATGTGCATATCGGCGGCTTCCACTACTGTACTCTGCGTCCGGGCCTTGAGCTGTCCTCCGCGTGAAACCGTTTCTTCCTCCAGTCCGCGAGGGTTTTCGAGAAAAACATCTCCACGTATACATACACCCTTGCTGTTGACGCCTCGAGGCGACCGACAGGCTTGCTAGCTGGTTGCATCTCCTCAAGGTGTTTGTGCAGGGTCGTTCGGTGAGCCGACGGCTGACTGCAGCGGGCGATCGAAGTCGTCGCTATCCCGTGGGGGTGTCGAACGCGGAGATGAAGACGCACCGGCTGCTGCTAATTACTGCGTGCGAGGCCTCGTGTGTACGGGCGCGGGGGTTTGAGAAGGGAAGCGGCACTCCAAGACGCTATGTTTGATGGGGGAGAGGAGGGAGCCGCTGGCGCCCTGGGGCTTCACTGGCGCGGTGCGGTGACGAGCCAAGAAAGGCGTAGTACACCCCCCCCCCCTCCTCCCCCGTCCCCACACACACACACACACATAGACACAAACTATACAACGTGTCTTTTCGATTGCTGTGAGCCCCCAGTGCGACTGTCTTCGAGGTGTATAACACCGAACCCGCGCAGCATGCGTATCCTTATCTATGCACGTTGCGTAGGCGCTCTTTCGGAGATTGCTGTGCGTCGTGGCACCGAATCAATGTCACTGACCCGCGAAGCAGCAGAGGTGGTTAGATTTCCAGGAAATACTTGTATAAGGAGATGCACGTCGTCGCTATTTGTGTCGCCTTGGCGATAATCAGTTACAGAAGCGTTTTATGGGATTATGAGTGCCTGTCTTTCTATCTTATTTTTTTAATTTTTTATGCGTTAGTTTTATTTCTAGTGAGTGGAAATGGGAGCTTGGCATCTGATGAATTTAATGGTGCTTGCAGCTGGTTTAGATGGTCTCCATTTCTTCGCAGCAACAAAATTCGCAGTAGGCTTCCTATAAGCTCTGGACCGGGCTTAGAATCCTCAGTGCGCCATCAGCCGCGTTACGAAGAACTGGAAGTAAATGAACGCATCACTAAGTTGATTACATCGCACAGCATTTGTCTATGATCAGTCGATATACGTCTGATGGTGAGATCAGCAAGCGGTAATGCTCACTCATCACTGTGGGCACCCGCATTTCTTCCCGGTAAGATGCAAGTTCAGTTACATTTTCTTGGAGAAGAGGCACGCCTCCTAGAACGCGCGACAATAAGACACCAAGAAGCCGAAAGACGCCAGAAGTGATAAATTTCGCACATCACACCACCCCACCTGTGCTAGGGCTTCGGCCAAAAGACACACTAATCTTTCAGGGCTCCTACAGAGTTGGTATACGGAATGCGGGCGCGAAGTCCGCTTCCAAAGCCATGCGCTCGACCTCGGTAGCACAAGTCCCCCAGCCACTTTTCCTAACGAACAAGAGCAGGAGGAATGCTTGCGTTTTTTTGTTTTTCTCTCTTCGTTAATATACGAAGAATACTGACGAAAAGATAGAGCGAGTCAGACTATACGTTGCGCTTTGCCACTGACCTGGCGACCTCGCACGCAATGCGTCTTGAGCGATGGAGCGGAAAGGTACGCGCTCTTCGTTCAAAATAAAGAAAACATGAAAGGTGCAGCCCGACACACAACCTGACGGATCCTATGATACGTATACGCGTACGTGCTCGCGCTACGTGTGCGGAACTCACTGCGTCTTCTCGTCCGAGTGACCCATTCCGTGGAAGACGCGAAACCCGATCCTCGCCTCCACCTGGAAATGCCCTGGCGCACGTATACATATACGAGAACCCTGCAGCTTACGTGCTTACCTCGATGCTACATGTGCAGACTCGCGAACCGCTCTTTCCGTGCCCCAGGTACTACGGCTGTCCGAGGAAGACCTCCGGGTCACGTGCCTCTCTTACGCATGCGCCGAGGGCGCTTCGTGACCTTGCTCACCCGTATGCACACGGCTCCTCCCGTGTGATATATACGAACTACGCAGACATGTTCTTTCGAATGAACGTCTTTTGTTTGCTGCGTTTCGCATCTGAGTTCGTGCTGCTGAGTGCGCGCCGCTTCCTGCGTATCCAATTTCTACGTGCTTGAGTACTGCGAGCGTGTAGCAAGGAGAGCAGAATAAAAAGGAAACAGGAACGCAATTGCCAATGTAACGCGTGCCTCTTGGTTTCTTAATTTGTGTTACCGGGCGCATAGAGACAAAACACCACCCTTACTACAATCAGATATCGGGGTGTCTGCGTCTTTTATTTGTGTCCCGTTTGATTGTTTCGCTGAGAACATGAATGAAGAAGCCATTTATGAACTAGTCCATCTAGCAGCATTGCCTCCGGTTTTAATTCGGCTTTAAGTTAGGCGGCCAAACAAATGCGCAAAATTATGTAGCACTGATATATTCTCAAGTTAAATGCTAAATCTTTCTTTTCTCTCTAAATCTTCTACTACTACTACTACTACTACTACTACTACTACTACTACTACTACTACTACTACTACTACTACTACTACTACTACTACTACTACTACTACTACTACTACTACTACTACTACTACTACTACTACTACTACTACTACCACTACCACTCCTCCTCCTCCTCAGTAAGAGCGCTAGAACCCCGCCACAAGGCGCTAAAAACACAATAAAGAAAATGAACCAGGGCCTACAGAGGTTAGGTGAAGCAAGCAACTGTACCGGATGCCCTTGTGCGAGATGTACAATTTTACAATAGCAGTTGTCACTGCCAGTTATGTCATGGTTATAGAAATGTAATTATTCAGCTTTAAAAAAAAAGAAAATGCATTGTAAAAATGTTTTGAGTCTCTGAGATCACTGCCAACAATGTGACTTTACTCATTTGAGTATACGATGCACTATCCCAGAAAATGCTTAGAGAAATGCCTACAGCAAATTCAGGATCTCCGAGAGCACAGGGCGCACATTCGTCGCCCCTGGGTGGCATAGACACGGAGTGGCCTTCCCTACCCAGTAGATCCACGCCCACGATACCATGCCGTAGTGTTCCTCTACGTCAAGAAGTGGATTCTAGGGCTAGTAAAGCCGATGACCCTATAGGCAAGCAAGGAGCTGAAAAGAATGACAAAGAAAGCGTTCAAAAAATGCTGAAACGCCTGCTAGAACCAATGCGCGTGATTCTCTGTGGTCCCCAGACTCCGGCCGCTAAAAGCGCCGTGCATGTCCACGCCATACTGGAGCAGCTGATCGCTGCTCTTTACATAATTTAATTACCTTGCTTGGCACCTGTGCTGCTCACGCAGGAGAATCCCATACACAAGCTACTTCGTGGCGAGTTTTTGTGAACTTTCAATTGTATTCGTGACTCCGTCCATGCTCTGGAAGGTAGACGACACGTTTGAATGACCTTGTTGGACTTCGTTGGTAGCCATGAGGATGCTGAACTTGCCTTTACCGTTGTACATCCTTCTTCTATGTCATCATCACCCCTCATCCAACGTTTATGTCCCCGTTCCCCCCTACTCCTGTGCAGAGTAGCAGGCTAGAGCATGCTAGCTCAGGCCGACCTCTCTGCCTTCCTTCAAATAAATTATCTCTCTCTCTATCCCAGAAATTTTCGTTGACAAGTTACATCAAAAACTGGTCATATGAAATGCGCGTTTAGAGACCCCCCCTTTTATTTTATTTTTTTCGTGCAGCTTGCCCCGAATGATAAATGTGTATTCAAATAGAAGGTAGGAACAGTGCTAGAGACATGAACACAGATGAAGAGACGTGGAAAAAACACTTTGCACTGAAGACGAACCACTATTTAACCGATGCTTTCACTTTAAATAAATGTATAGAGCACAGACACGCGGCCGACCTTGAACTAAATTCACTTTGCGATTCTGCCTCTGTCATCATTGCGGGTTGCCCGAATTTTATGGAGGCCGAATAAAAATACGATCAATGGAAAATCACGCATCGATAGTTCATATTGTCAAGCAGGGAGCACGTGGGGAATATTTTTAGCACCAGGTAACGGCTTATTCGACACAAAGGTAAACCACCCCTCTAACACCAGAGTACAGTCACCGAATCATTGTCAAGTATAGCTCTCATCAGCTGCTGTTTGCTTCGCTGAGTAACTCGATCCGTCATTAGCGTAAATTCTATTTAAGCGTAATTGACATTAATTCCTGGGAGGTTCATCAGTTTCTTTTTTTTTTGTACTTTGGACAATGCATCCTAATCACACGCCTACTACTAGCGTTCAGCTGTTTTCTGTGTAAAATAGCATCCTGCTTGCGACGAAGGAAATAGTTTGCATTCAATGAATATTTGTCGTAGAGGCTAACACGCGTATGTCTTCACAAATAAAATGTTGATATGAAAAAGACAACCATAAAGGCTAACAGATGGCCCAGTTTTGTTGCGGGCATCGAAAAAAGATTAAGGTCTGAAGACACTTAGGATCTTTTGCCAAAAAGCTTTTCTTATACCTGAGAGCACGAACAATTATAGCAGTTGGCCTGACGATGAGACTATACAATCGAGGAAATGGCCAGTTGCGGCTGTTACTTCGATATATAAAAATTCTGAGAGCGTGGGCCGATTTCGTTATGCCTCCTTCCGCAATGAAAAACTATCTGCTATGACAAAACCAGGGCATATTAGATAGATAGATAGATAGATAGATAGATAGATAGATAGATAGATAGATAGATAGATAGATAGATAGATAGATAGATAGATAGATAGATAGATAACCCTGCATATCGTTGAAGCGCTGTGCAATTAGCAGTGCTATCATGAACTCATAATTGTTGCCAAACCGATGCGAAAGCACAACCTCTAAATATCTATAAATCAGTGGATGTTCCTAAGGTTGATATTTTTCGTATTAAAGAAAATCTCAGTACATCTTTGTATCCGTTAAAATGATCGTTATCCTAAGTAAAGTCTTCCTGAAAAACTGTGAACCTTTTGCCACAATTGTGGCTTACAACAAAACGATTGAGCTGCGCAAGGGAGAAGCACTTTGACAATGATCGCTGTGTGGAACGTAACGCGCAGCATTCTCTCGTTAACTTCGACACGCCCGAGAAAGATCAACAAATTAAAGAAACTCAACAGGCTCTTGGTCAGCGTGTACGAAAGGTCGCGACGTCGTTCCTCGAAAATCAGACATAACGTCGAGCTCCCTATGCAGACGCAGATCTTACTTGGAATTTTGAGCTTCTCTGAACTCTATACAGCTGCCGCTGTGGCGCCACTTTCAGCGTTCGTGGCTCTGAGCGTTCGTGGCTCAGTTTTCGTGGCTCTGAGCAAAATGAATGAGGTCAAATAAAGAACTATAGTAAGTAGTCGTGCACAGTTAGTCACGTAAAGCGCAGAGCCCCGCGCTTGCCACGTGGGCACAAGACGTCTTTCAAAGACGGGCCTCTCTTCGGTGCGGTCAAGACCGTCTCATCTGCATACTAATTGCTAGGAAAAGAAAGTCTCACCTTTGGCTCCCGTGTTCATTACCGCACTCGCCGTACACGTGCGCATGCATGACGCGCGGCGGCCGCCTTATAACAACGGTGTAAGTACGTGTATATATATACAGGCTCCGCTAAGTCATTCTTTTCCATCTCCACTTTCCTCTTGCTCTTTTTTATATATTTTGTTTAGTTTTCGATATTCTTCACGTGTCTTCGAGTGAGGGAACAAAGTATAAAAGGAACTTGCTTGTTCATCGCACCATTACTCTCTCCTTTTCTCTCTCTCTCCCTCTCTCACTCGCACGCAGTGTGCTTTCTCATGATTGTGCCCGCCTGTATTCCTGTGGAGGTCCACGCTCTATATATGTTCGTATGCTTGCGGCTTTGCAGTCCTGATCCAGGGTCGGGGAAGCGCGAACGCACACGTATATAGTACGTATGCATGCGAAGTTTTAAGTGTGGCAAGTGTGGCCGGCTGGCACGGCGCAGTTCTTTAGCGAACTCCTGAATTTGAAAGAAGTTTAAGACAGGATGACGTGGAAGAGAATGAGGGCCGGGAGGTGGAGAAGAAAAAAAAAAGAAAGAAAGAAGAATGCACTGAGCAGGCTTCAAAACTGAGACTTCGCCGAATGCACGTTTCCTTTTCTTTTTTGTGTGTATGTCTGCATTGATTTATTTTTCGGACTAGAACCGCGGTGCGCACGCCCTGGTTGTTTAAGCTCGGTGTGTGCGTCAGGCTTCCACCTAGAGGTGAGCCTGACTTAAAGGACAAATAACTAACGCGCTCTACCCTCTTCTCATTTACGGGAGCGGACGTTCAAAGAACAAGGGCCGAGAGGAGGGGAAAAAAAAAGGAACGCTTCAAGACAGGAACGAAGAAGAAGGTAAATACAGATATAGAGGCTGCGAAGACGAGGGAAAAGACAAGAAGTGGCGCCCTCTTTCACGTGCTACGTGCGTCTCATTACGGGACAATCTCCGGGACGCATAAATAACACTGACGTTCGCGGTGCGCGCTCGCTCCTAGGCGCCTGTGACCCTCATTCTTGTTACGGCCTGTCCCACGTCTTGCACCTCATTTGCGTCTCTTTCTTTCTTTGTAATATTTCCTTTTTCCCCCGCTTTCCTTTGTTTCAGCTTTTCAGGCTAGGCGACGATACTGACTTTGCACTGAATCGTTTGCTATGCAAGGAATTATCAGTGCGACGGTCACCGGTGCCTGTATTTGCTGAGCCTATATAGAGAAACGAATGACAGTCATCTCTGTGAAGACTCTGTAAGTGTCATGACTATTACATTTGCCCGGAGAAACCACTCCTCGTATTTGAAAGGGGCGCGGTTATGTGTTGAAATTCCCGGACTGTATGGGGGGGGGGGGGGGGGGGGGGGGGGGGGCAGCTGAGACGAATTTGGGAGCTCGTCAGTACTCACCCAATTATATTCGATTTTACAGGCTTGGTGCTATGATTGTTCATTTTACGCCATTACGCTTGTGAAATGGGTTCGCACATACAGAGGTCAACTCCAGTATAATGGTTGTTTCTGGTACACGTTGAGTTTTATTTTGCTTTATAATTTGCTTGCCATTCGGAGAAACATTGAAAGCTGTTACGAGTCGTACACAGAAAGTTGACCGAATTTCCGAAGAGTATAACAGGCCGGGGATGGAGGGGGGGGGGGGGGGGCGATGAAGAGACAGAAGCTCTGTAATGAAACCTCGAAATCTGCTTCAGATGGCAATGATGATAAATGAGATGATACGCACATACACAAAACCCTCACACCACAACATGCAAAAATATAAACCAATTAATGATTAATGTATCTCATTGCGACCAATGTCTCTCAGGAAGGTTAAATGTACCTTCGTTGCGAAGGACGCACAGGCAGCACTCTACAGTTGATGGGAAAAGTACATGTCGTAGCTGAAGGCATGACAACCTTAAGTATAATCACTGCGGATATTAGAGCAGTTGTTTCTAATGTGAATATGTTTCACGCAGGGTCTCTTCCCTGCGTGAAACAGGGAAGAAGACATACTTACTAAACATAAGAAGAAGAAACATAAAAGAAGACATACTCCACATGCTATTGAAAGAGACTTCGCCTTTTCTGACCACATAGCTCATATGTGCATTTGTCTGTTGGCAGGAATGTTTAATCTGTATCTAATCATAACATTCTTCTAAACAAAGTTACGGTCACATCGGAACAAAAATAAATATGGCATAATAACAGTATGTACAATCTGACAATACTCGCTTTTTTTTTAGGGATTTCTTTCCACAAGTAACTTCTATGCGTGCACAAGCTTGAGTAATATTATATCAATGAGCCAGTATTTTAGAGGTACATGCTGGAAAAGTGCGCGGTGAAACCACTTACTATGGATGGTTTTGTGCACGTCCAATACCGGTTGTTTCAGCGAACACTTTCAAAAATTTTAAAGGTTACCTGTGGCAGATAGCACAATTCTAGTTTATGAGCTGGTCTACTCGAAGGGGCGGACATTACTTTTGTGTTTCAATGCATAAAACGTTTTGTTCACAAAGTAACTGGAACGCCAATGCATTTCTCCGCAAAATTGGGAATTAATATCTCGAAACTGGTGTCATCCTGACAATTCGTTCCAAGTGTATCCGCCTTGCGAACTCCACAGCTAGAATTTGTAACTTGCAATATGTGCCCTAATGTAATTAGTTAAAAGCTTAATTAATGACTTGCTCTTAATAGAGTAGACCAGCGCATGAACCAGAACTGTGCTATCTGCCACAGGCAACCTTTAAAAATTTTGAAAGTGTTCGCTGAAACGCCCTGTATATAGATTACACATGACCTACGAGATACACAATAGCGAAGGGTCCTAAATAAACTTTGACCATCAGGAGTTGTTGGTCCCACAAAGAAATCTCAGTAAAAGAGCGTTTTTGCAGTCTGCTTCCATCGAAGTACTCTATCGAAGTAGCTGAGCGGCAAAAAACTTTGCCACTCATCCACGACGTATAGTTAAGGCAGCTTCCTTAAACGTCAGCCATTTGCAAAGCCATCCTTAGCCGCGTTCGTTAAATATCTTTCTATCAGGGTCTTTCTCGCGTCTCTGCTCATTGCGCAAGACCCAACGCCCTCCACCACTTCTTTGAGAAGCGCAAGTTGCAGGCGGGCTTGTTATAAGAGCAGGAACGTTCGTAGCACGCTCACGGCGTTCGCGCAGCCTTAATGATGGAGAGCTCGTCTCTACAGACAACGTGCTCTGACGGCTTAGCTTCTGCGGGAGCGGTCTGCCCGAGGCACAACGACCTGCCACCGACGGGCTGCCGCGTCGCGGAAATCAACGGCAAACGGGAACCGCGCAGGACGTCCGCGTCTGATCTGCCATGTTTTTCCTCCTCTTCCGCCGACGGCCAAGCCCACTCGGCGCTCTCGAGACCGAGCATTAACGTGTGGCCGTGGCCGTCAGGGTCATTAAGCAAACTTCACTCCGGGGACCGCTGGACCGCAGCTCCGGCGGCTACGGCCTGGCTGAATCCAGCCACGGCCATGGGCTGGCCACGGGGCAGATAGGACAGATTGAAGAAACAAAGAAACTATTCGGAAGCCCTGTAAAACGAAATGTAAGTTACAAAGAACCGGTAGAATCTGTAAGCTGCGGAGAAGCGCAAAGCAGACCCACAACGAATGTTTCTGTAGAGCGCCGTAACATCTGTATCGGCTTGTGTGTCCGAGCGCACGCTCCCAAAGAGTTACCATACTGATCACGTTGACAAGGGGGGATGGAGGGATGAGAAAAGTTTGATCTGATAACCATACATTTTTGCTGTATGTTGAGAGGTACAGCTGTATTAACATGAGAAATTTTAGTGCTGACAACGCGAGCACTTGTACGGTACTTTAGGGCGACATATTTGAGTTTCCGGTGGTATACACACGTTACTCCTTGTCTAGAGCGCGTTATTGATCTGTAACACCAGTCTTCTGTATCTCTTTCACTACTTGTTCCCCTGCCCACGTTTAGGGTAGCAAACTGAACATAGTCTAGTTAACCTCCATACCTTTCCTGCCTTCTTTATCTATCTCTCTCGAGTATTGGCGACAGATATTTCAGTAGCGCGATCACATGTCCTCTTCTCAGAACTAAACTGGGTTATGTCTTCGCTGGCGGCAAATTTTGTCGTAAACCTTAGGTTTTGTTGATGTCGTGTAATGAAAAGCCAAGACGTCAGGCTTAGGGCAGACATTTCCTGTCGTACTTCAGGGACATCCTCTGTGTTTTTTTTTGAACTTGTTTGTGAATAGCGTAAACAAGATTAGTCGCATACCCCTTCAATCGATTATTTAATGACAGAGCGAATTTCAGAGTCTCCGCGTCAATAGCAGCTACAAGTATTTAAGGTTCACTGTAATTAACTTCAATCTGAGTGGATCCTTTCTTGAAATCGCTTGGCATCCATTCAAGTTTTACTGTAATGTAGAACATAACAGCCCGAAACATCTGTGCAAAGCGTTTTTTATCGATTACCGGAGAAAAACACCAAACACTGTAACCACTGAGAGAGAGGCAATAAGTGCTTGGCGTGGCCTGCTGAATTTGCACGCCATAACGCTTCCTCAACACCGCGCTCATCGTCCTCACGGAGTCTCATATAGAAGAGCAACGTCAGAAGATGCCACAAGAAGAAGAGCAGGCTGTACGGCGCTTGTGCTACGCTTGGAGTGACGTTGCGCGACGAGCTAGCGAGGGAGATGGATATACCGAAAGAACGGCATGATAGCCGTAAAGTAAAGCGTGAGTGGGGACAATTTCCACGTTGTGAAGGAAGCGGAAAGGTCGAGAGACGCTAAAAGAAACAAGTAACCGGTAGGATAGCGGGAATGGCGGGAAGTTGTGGACGGTAGAGGGGGAACGAGCGTGGTTAGTGGCATGAGAGAACCTCTGCAGCCACTGCCGCTACAGTGAGCTTCGCGAGGACCTACGGTCAACCGTGTGCACCATTCTAACGGGTCCCGTTTGGCTGCTTCTTTTTTTTCTTTTTTCTTTGCTACGTTGTTCCTTCCTGGCGACTGACCCTCCCGTAGTGATGACTTCTGAGGGTCATTTCGGGGGCAGCAAACGCCGAGCGGGCATCCCAACGTAGCGGTGGCCGCCGGTGAGAGAGGAGGTAGTCTGCGCCACACGACGCCGCTGTGCTGCTGTGGAGCGCGACGGCGGCGATTGACCGCGAATGGACGCGCGAGCACGACTCGCTCTGGCGGAACAAAGAGAGACGGAGAGGAAAAAAAAAAAAGATCTCCGAGGTCATCAACGAATCAAAAGGAACAGAAGCGAGGGGCCAGTCAAGTAACAATAATAAAAAAAATCAGACGAAAGCAAACACTCCGCTCACTGCTCTTTGCTAGAGCAAGACGCCATGCCACGACCACCGCAGCAGCTATACTGCTGTCGCTGATGCTGCTGCCTCCATTGTTTCTGGCAAGGGCAAAGTTTTTATAGAGCGCACGCTGGCGCTCCGGGCCTTAATGGTGTGTTGATGCTGTTAGGGGCAAAGCGAATCAACGGCAAACCTTTCTGAAAGAAGTGCAACCGGGCTCAATGAGGCCTAGTCCGCCGGCTCGCTGACCTGCGCTGCCTCTCTAACCTTGCAGTCAGCCGACGCAGCCTTTTCATTTACTTTCTTGCCCCTACGCCTCCTCACCTTTATGCTTCTTCTTCATCTTTTCTCTTATATTTTCTTCTTCCTTCCTTTTTCTTTTTTTGCCTATGTCGTGCTTGGTCTCAGCTTTTCAGTTTGTTCCTAGTCTCTTTGTGGGAGACGGTGCGACTATAGTTTCTGACTCTTGAGAAGCACGGAAACGCGGTTTGGTATACGTGTCACCAAAGCTAGCGAGTAACAGTGGCGCTGCTCACAAGAGCGAAGCACCTGTCACAATTAATTTTATTAGCTAAGCTCTTTGACGGCATGAAACTCTCGTTATGTGCAAAGAGTATGCGCTGAGGATCCTTTGTACTATCCTCAACCAATAACGGGCAGTTCTATAGTTGGGGGTGCCTGCTACCAATGAAAATATTTGAAGAAAAAGAGCCACGAAAAACTCTTGTTTATATGATCTATGGATCTCAGCTGGTCAATATAGCGATTTGTCGAAATTTCCGAAATTTCAACAAGTGCAACCTATGCTTAACTGTGAGACGATTGATTGGCGACTTCGGTTATATGTCCTAGTGTGCATTTGTATGTAAGCATGCGCAGAATTAAATTAAATTATGGGGTCTAACGTCCCCAAACTGCTCAATGTGTTATGAGGGACGCTGTAAAGAAGGGTCTCCGTGGAGGACTCGACGAGCGGCAGTTCCTTTAACGCGCACGCAAGGCACTGTACACAGCCGGGAGTCAGACCCTCAACCTCGTGCTGAGCAGGAAAACGCCATAGCCACTTACTGAACCCGGCGGATGTGACCAGGATTGAGCTCTGTAAGAAGAGTAAGAAGCAAAACGACCTCCGTCGCAACTTTTTACGCTTGCGTGAGGTCCGTGTCATGCTCTATGTGCATGAAGGATGTCCCACATAGTTTCTTAAGCCAGAGTTTGGAACCGCACTTCTAGACCATATGTATTTTACAATAGCCTGGTTATATAAACCACAGTGGAGCGGAAATATCAGTGCTAGTATGTTTTAAGACGTCCGTTATTTAGCGTAATAGAGACAACAAGTGTCTCTGTGACGGCATTTCTCTGTGCGTTTGTTTTGCCAAACGCACAGAGGGGAGTCTTGCCTCTCCCCCGCCCCCTTCTTTCGTTACTTTCAGTGAGTGCTTGGGAGGCATTGTCACTTCCGTTCTGAAACTTCTACAAGAGTGGCAACCACGTGATCCTGACCACTGATCGAAAAGTTTGGCCACAGAGGCGATAACACGCCCGGAAGTTACGTATAAAGTAGCACTCTAGTACGAAGTCCACGGAGGAGACGATGTTTTGGCGCGTTTTGGGGAACCAGGAGACCGAGGAGGGCACGGAGAATGATGCGAGAGAGAGAGATAGAAGAGAGAGAGAGAGAGAGAAGTAAAGAGTGAGAGAGATTTTGTTAGTTTCTGTTTTTGTTTCGTTTGGATGCGCATGCTTGAAATGCTTGTCGATAGATGGCGCCACCAACAGCGCCTAAGGGCCAAGTTCGCGCGCTCTGCCGGGCGCCTGCTGGCCGATTGCTCCGTGTTCGATTTTTCCAGCGCTTAGTTCACACTTCGGCTGATCGTCTTGTACTGGTGGTAAGGAACGACTGACGACAACCTGTCGCGCCCGCGTCCTTGTTACCATAAACCAACATTCGTTCTCCCCAATGTTAGGGGGTATTTCTGGAAATCATGGCGACAGGGCAGTTCTATGACGCCGTGAGGAAACTTATTTACATCTTCGATCAGTTGTTATATGGAGCGCTTAGGTTTCTCTATATTGGTCTGATAACACCGAAGTTTTCTTAGTATAATGCACGAGAAATGGTGGGAAAGGCGTTTTGAAAAAACACACACACCAAAAAAAAAGAAGAGAAAAGAAGGAAGATAGACAAATAGAAAGAAAGAAAGAAAGAAAGAAAGAAAGAAGGAAAGAAGGAAGGAAAGAAAGAAAGAACGAGCCAGTACTCTTCATAGTGTTCAAACCCGTTAACCTAAGCGTTTGCCGGATACCATGAGAAACAGCTACTATGTTCCTGCAGCATCGCATTGTCATCATGACAAGAGCACTTGCGTGTAATCGCATGACATTTTTAGGTTATGGTGATTGACTGCACTTAGCTGCGTCACCTGCTACACCAAAATTAGCTCACGTAAAAATCAAAAGCAAATGTCAGAGAGGCAACAGCTCGTCTGATTCTTTGCATCAATGCGCCTACGGTCGGTGAGTGCTCGAAAATTGGTCTCAAGGTATGATATGGCCGCGCATTTTGAAGTGCCGTTCCGTAACTTATGTTTACGCCTAAAGCACTCTCTCCTATGCCCTCCTGGTACCCGAACACAACCATGGTACATAATCGTTCTTCAATGTGGTTTTTATTGTCTACTGTTATGTTATGAACTTGAAAAACAATTTTCAAAATTTGAATACCACGGTTAGATACCAAAAGCTGTGTCTGCATGCACGTGAAAAAAAAAAAAAAAGCTATGTCCATCATCTCCTCATGTTAGCTGTGGTAAAAACTGCATTTCATTGCTTAAACGCTGAGATGAATATGCAACTACGTGTAGTATATTGTCATGCTGGCCGCCGCGTCCGGTATTTTCACGAAATCTCTGTGACATCGAAACACATCTCGAGGGTGCTTTCGGCCATCTGGGAAGACACAGAGGTCTCGACCGATTTATTAACAAATTTCTCGAAAGAGGTTGACAATATATTACGTAAACCACTTCTTTACAGTTCCACATGCACCATACTTCATACCAAGAGGGGAATATTTTGCGCAATCACTTCCGAGTGAATTTAGAAAAAAAAGTTGAAGGCAATCTGCAATGGGTCTGTACAAAGGGTCTTACAGCCTGCGTGTTTGAAATAAATCGAGTTGTAATGCTTACCGTCATCATACCTCACAAAGTTTAACACAACGAGGTTATTCAGCCAATATAGCTTGCTATTGTCGAAAATTCACAATCATTAAGGCAAGCAGACAGTAAAATATGCCAACCCCTAGGGTCATTTGAAACCAGGTTGAAAAATAACTTAAGTTCTAAACTAAATTTTCCGTTTCTCACCAACTAAACGATACTCTGATTCTTTCTTTCTTTGTGTGTGTGTGTGTCCTATTTTTTTCGATAGGTGTACATTTCTTACTGAAACGTACGAACCTACGTTCACTATACTATTTTTGTTCATATTGTTTGTTTACATTATGCCTTTTTTAGTCATTTGTACACCTACTGCGTTTAGACTCACTTGACCTGCAGTCAAACTAATGTCGGGCCGGCCACTGTGAGGTCCTCCTGACTGTTTATCGTTGAAACCTCCTCCTGTAACACTTACACACCAACATATCTCTGTATTTTCATGCTATGGCAATGAACTTTATCTTGAAAGTTAAACGTGCGCACAGGAATTGCTACCAGGCTGCTTTCCCTCACACATCGACGAGACAGAAATAAGCCGCAAAGCGCCGATGGCATTTCTCGCGGCGCCATCCAAGCCGCGCTCCGTCTTCGCGTCGCTCTCGCTCGTCGCTTGTTGCTCGAAGTTTTTTCTCCGAAAGCACGCCGCTAGGCGATGCCACTGAAAACAGTGCCAGGCTTTGTGCGGCTTCAAATGGGTGCGGCATCAGTCAGGAAAAAAAAAAAAAAGGCATGCAGGAAAGGAACGAGCGGTGAACGGACGCATAGCGGCGCGGCTATGCCGGTTAGTGCGCGAGCCTTTAGGACCTATATAGTGTATGTACACCACCCTCTCTGGCCCTTTGCCGACCAGTGCTTTCTACTTTTCCTTTTCTTTTTCTTTCTTTTTCTTTTTTTTCTCTTTTTTTTTTCTGGGGTCTCTCCCTCCGTTGGTGTGGAAGGCTCGGCCGATGCCTGCAATCACGCCGGCGCCATGCATCTGCGTGCCTATCTCGGTCGTCACAGCGCTGCTCGCTGTGGAGAGGACAGTGGCTTCAGCTAACGTGGGCGACCAGGACGATACCGCCTCTGTAGTCTGAATAAGACGGTTGAATAAACCGGAAAGAAACGCAGGGTTCTGTAGGGTATAGAGTTGGCCTTAACTAATGTGACGTAAAAGTTACCAAAGAGTTTTTAGTCGAAGTGATCTTCCGGCCTCTCCACGCACATTTCGAGATTTGAATTCATATCATGTCCGCCTACACGCTTAGGAATCGAAAGGTTTTCTTTTTTTCCCTCTCTCTTACTCTATCGGTGGGAGGGGTGCAGGGTAGCAAACCGGATGTTTATCTTCCGTTTTTTTATTATATGGTATTTAGGAGATGTTGATGCCTTTAATTGGCGCCGGCTACTCCTTTTCACATAGAGGTATGAAAGAAAGAAAGAAAAAAAAAGCATTAACATACACGAAATAAAATTAAATGTCAACTCCAAATCACAATAACACAAAGTTCAGTCACAATGGCGCATTAAGTTAAACACAAAATCCAGTCACATAAGTACACTAATGCCACACTAAAACTGAAAGTCAACTCAGAAAAACGGCACAGAAAGTTCAGTCACACAGGTGCACTAAAGCAAACATCAAGTCCGGTGCTTATCTTCCGGTTAATTTCCTCACCTTTCGCATCTCATTTTTCTCTCTCTCTCTCCTTTGTTTCCTTTTATACGAACCTCTACTCGCCATGGTTCGACCAACGACTCCTAAATAGCCGAAGAGCTGGAGGCCTGCATATGTACTATATTGGTACCATGGCACCTTGGTATTTGGACCAAAAGTCACATATATACTCAAATAGATTCCAAAGTGGACGCTCGCAAGCAATGCAGGTTCTATTCACGCGGCGTTTGGTAAAATGTCAGTGCGATTTCCAAGACATCACCCAACGAACGGGAACGAGTGCGAAACACTAGGGTTATCAAGAGGGAATGGGCTCGTCTGATGCTGTAGGCGTTGACATACCGCGTTACAGTACACATACACACACTATGACACGCCATGATGTTAAAGATGGCTCGTTGCTCCGTGTAAGCTAAGTCGCATGTTGGCGCCAATAAATATATACTAACACAAAGTGGGCCTGTAGGAAGACCAGTCAGTTCAAATACTGTGAAAACACGAAGTACGTGCGCGCAATGTCAGTGCTTTGGTAAACGTGTAAAGTCACGCTTAGTTTCCAGCGCAGTCTTTTCAAGGTGTCCTGAAACTATTTCGCGTATTGCTGGCACAAAAAGAAAAACAAGACGCTTTCGCTTTCTGCGGCGGTATGTAGGTGATTCAGTTACTTTTGTGAAATAAACTATAGCCCTTAACAGAAAGCCTGCGCTCTTGCGGCCGTGTCGTCACTCACGAAGGCGAAGAACCTGCAGTTTTCAATAAGTATATACGGGATAATTCACCACTTTTTCAGTTTGCCGATGTGGCCCAGTGGCTGTGGCATTCAGCTGCTGAGCACGAGGTCCCGGGTTCGATTCCCGACGGTCATCGCCGCATTTAGACGACGCGGAATGTGATATATTGCCTTGAACCAAGCCCCTGGGTTACCAGATAGCCAAAACGAATTCGTACTCCCTTACTACAGTGTCTCTCGGCCCGAGTGTCGTTTTGGGACACTAAAATAGTTATCATATTTATTTTCTCCAAAGCACGGCTTTCGGTATTCTTTCGGCAGTCCTTTGTATGACGTCACATTCACTGCACGTATGGTTTCAGTTGTCCAAGAGGCTTTGGTTGAAACTAAGCGTTCGTATGCACCAAATTTCTCCTAATTGAAAACATCCAAAGAACACATGGCTTTAAGCACACATGGCCCACGATTGGCTGATGCCTGCTCCAGCTTCTTCGACGCAGTCCAGTTTTCTTTCTTTTTTTTTCGAGGCAGGACTGCAGAGAGAGTGGAGTTTGGAAGAATGCCTCGTTGATCGCGCACCGTAACTCAAGTCGGCGTTTATTAGCCAGAACGCGTTGACGGCGGTGTGCGGCGGTCTCCGACGGCCAGCGCGGGGGAGTTGTGCTGCTGAGACGAGCTCACAAGGCGGCGCCTTGTGTGGGGGATCCCAACGCAGAATTCTTCTTGCTTCTTCGCCTCATTCTGCTTCCTCTACTATATATAAAGATGTACATTTTTGTCCTAACGAGTATGTGTTGGGGCCTGTGTGCGTGCGAGCGTGCGTGTCCTTTTTCTCTCAGGCTGGGCGCGCCGCGCGCCTCTTGCTTGAGACAATGTAAGCATACGATTTGTACTAAACCTTTAGGAAACCGCTTTGTTCTCTTTAGGTGTTCATGCAGGCTCCTAGATATACTGTGGTTCAACATTATCCTGAAGTTCGAGGTACAGCTGCCGTCAACCTGTACATCATACGTGCACATTTCCCTGCGCCACGTGACCATGCACGTCATAGTGCAGTCTGCTCCCTCTCGAGCACGTACACTAGCTGCAGAAAGAGAGAGAGAGAGAGAGCAGAAAGGAAAGGCAGGAAGTTTAATCAGATGCTTCAATCTCAATGCAGCTATACTACGAAATGTACTGCATACATACAGTATGCATGAGCCCATTAATGTGCGCTCAATGGAGAGAGAGAGAAAGAGAGGAAGAAGGAAAAGCAGGAAGGTTAACCAAGGTCACATCCTGTGTGTTACCCTGCGCTTCGGCAGGGTAAACTATAAATAAGGACCAGGAAAGGTAAAATAAATAATAAGGACGCAGTCAATGTGAGTACACTCGCAGAAGAATGTTCGCTGACAGCGCATCCGACTGGTCGTACTATATAGAGCAGTCTGGCTGTGCTACGAGTCATTAAAACGAGTTTTAACGCTGTATTGCAATAGTAACCAAGTGCATGGAGCCAAAGCTGGCATTGCTGCTGCAATTGCAGCCTGATTATGTTCACCATAACACTGTCTGCCTCATACAACATTTGCAATGCTGGCGCACCTATAGGCGCATAACGGTTACGCGTAAGGATTTTCGCCAAACAAAGAAATACAAATAAGGCACCCAGACAGCGCATGCGTAAACAAGACTCCTTTGTTCACTATCCAGACGTGTTGGCCATCGCATTGGCGGATACGTGTTGATGAATGACTCTGTGGCCCTGCGCTGCCGATGGGTGACGCAAGGTGCGCCCAGGCAACAGCCCGCTTGGGTCTGCCCTGTGCTATGCCTTCTACAGTAATGCTGTACACGTGAGCTAAAGGGGGCGTCGCAACAGCACAGTGAAGGGAAGAGTGATCTGTTTCATATCACGGGGCTGTTCAATATGGGCTGCCTTATTGCGTTTGCTATAGACTCTCGCGCATGATACATTCATCATGAGAACTACGCACCGCTCACGTGTTGCTGCAGTATTAACCTATGAGCCGGTAAGCGTATACCTATATAGTCCCTGCACGTAAACCTTAGCGTCTGAAGAAGAGCGAGTGCTTTC
This sequence comes from Dermacentor silvarum, assembly GCF_013339745.2. NCBI lineage: Eukaryota > Metazoa > Arthropoda > Arachnida > Ixodida > Ixodidae > Dermacentor > Dermacentor silvarum. The sequence continues at coordinate 150,648,788 of NC_051159.1, read as the reverse complement.
TTTTTTTTTTTTTATCTCTTGCGTTCTTGCTCCTCAATGATGAATTGAAGCGACTGAAGTTCGTTGTGCAGGTGACGTCACACATCGTTATCCTCTTTGCGTTTCGAGCTCGAAAGCATCATCACACGACCTCGTGTTATATTGTGAGAAGTGGAACCGCGAAGACGTTCACCGGCCATTCTGCTTCGCTTGATTTTAGCCTTTTTATTCGCTTACTCTCTCTACCCTTGTACGTCACTAGTTGCAAAACACTTTTTAATGCGTCGAAAGTAGCGGTGTCAGTTCACGTGCGTTCAATGCACAACTCTTTTAGTTCACATCTGTGCGAAGTGACACCTCTCGAAAGACTGCACGCACCTTACCGCAATCGTTCAAACTGCTGATTACTTTATTTCAGTTTCTCTTAGATTTGAGTATAGCGCCGAAAGATTGGCAAGCTTCGCTCGTTGCGAGATTCTCTTCATTACGAGCTTCCGCTGGCCAATGTTTGTCGCGCGAACAGCGCCCTTAAGTTATTTGCGAGCGCCGACGCAGCCGGTCCGCTTCGAGTCGAGCCGCTCTAATTTAAAGCGAGCACCTACCAGCACGAACAACTTTCTGGCCCCGTAGGCCTCGGAAGTAATTGTGAGCACAGTTAGTTTCCTTCTTGCTTCCTTCGTGCGTGCGGCCGGCAGTCCTGCACGTGTTAGACGCGCTTGCATCTAGCGTCTTCTCATGTTTGGATGTTCTCGGTGAGCTCTTGCGTCCCTGCGAAGCGCGCGCGAGGACCTATATAGCGCCCCTGCTGCTTCGTATACACCAGAGAGATAAGAGCAAGGAGACGTGCGGAAAGAAATAGAAGGGCGAGACCCGGGCAGCGCGAGAAAGACAAACAGGCTTCCCCGGTATGTACAGAAGTAGCTTGACTCCTGGCGTTGCTGCTGCTTCTGCAAAACAGCGACAGGATCTAATCACGGCAGCGACGCAGTGCCTCCTCGTCCCCGCCGGCGACCAACCGTCCTGCGACGCCGGAGCCACGCACGACAGCGAGGCGAGAAAACAAAAGCGAGCTAAATGTCACGTGTGCCCGTTGTGAGCCCCCGTCTAGAAAAAAAAATCGCTCACTTGGCACATCTCGTTTGTTTCTTTAGTTTCTTTGTCATTTTTGCAGGCTGCTGCCACGAATGTTTCCTTCATCAACGAGCATCTGTATAGAGCCTTGGACTTGTCTGTAGCTTCTATTTATTTATTTTTTCGCTCTCCTAACTCTTGTTTGTAGCAGCCAGAATGGCCTACTCGGAGGGTTCGCATCCCTCTGTATGCGCTCACGTGCGCGCAGACTTGCACGTCGAAGCCTTAGAGAGACGGACGCGCTCGCACACACGCACACACGCGCAGACACACACCTCTTTCGACCTGCGAGTTGCCTTCGGCTACTTTTATAGAGCAGACCCATGTGTGCGGGAGAATACCGGATGTGACGCACGATGCGAGGAGCTGCGTGGACCGCCGCCTTCCATGCATCAGGAGGGCAAAAGTCGAGCCAAGCGAGCCTCACCGGCTGTGTACACGCTTCGCGTGGATCTCTTGATGGAGCGTCCTCCTCCTGGTCTAATCACCTTCGTGGAAGGAGACCGTACGCACTAAAAGTAACCGACACTGCGCGCGCGCGCGCGCGCTCGGAGAAAACAAAGTTTGCGCGCAGGGGTTGCCTTTCGGAGCGACGCACGCGCATCGGTATGCACTCTCTATCTTTAGCACTACCGAGGAAATGAACTCTGAAAGTGCAGTGCAGGAGTGTGGACCCCTCTTGTGCATTGCAATGCGCGGGTGTGCGCGGTTAGTCACCCCCTTCCCAGATTGCTCTGCTTTTTATGCATTTTCGAAGCGAGAGGGCCAGAAGATGTTTTCTCGTTCTCATGTAAAACCAAGAAAGTGGGATTCCCAGAGAACATGAAAAGTGAGGCTCTTACTCAATTCTGTTACGCAAAGTTTGGTATAGTTAAACAAAATTGCAAGTGTTGGTAACTGTTGTGTCGCTGGCTTCTCCAATAAAAAAATATTCAATGATTAAGTCATCATAACGTAAGGCGATAAGAAAGCGTTCCGGCATTAAATGACATTTCACAAATATGCTTGAACAGTCTATACATAAAATAGAAGCTACAAAACGGGGTGCTCTGTATTTCTGCGATTATGCACAATGTAATCAGTCAAGGTGATCCAATATTGGAATGTAATTTTTAAAAAGCACAGAAACAGTCTTATACTACATAGATGAAGACTGACCTTCAGTAAACAGTATATTCAGGCGCTTTTAATGCAGATCCCTGTAATTAAGCGTCACTTCGCTTATTTTCGCGCCAACAAAACAATTCGTATTAAAAGCTGCAATACGAAACAAAATTAGGGAATTATTACAAGTTTGTTTTGGGCTAGACAAAATGGTTAACGGGCATATTTCACTCGGATATTAACTCAGACAAGGTGCGCAATTTTTACATGCATTTAAATTTTTTAAATATACTAGCATGTAAAGCTCGGTTTTGTATGCAAATGACAATATGAACATCGCCAACACAATAGGTATACTGGATATATTTTAGAACTTGACAGAGTACCCTAATGCCTAGATAGCATATTCAGAAGGATCAGTACATCTACAAAGGTTAATTTAACGTGAAATGTCTTATCCGCGAAGTCCCGAGCATAGGTGCATGTTCTTTGCCCGTGAAAGTGGGTAGGCCTTTTGCATGACTTACTTTGTTCGGCCAAGAGATGTCGGAACGGGGCTTAAACAACAAGATGCGAAAACTCTACTACGATTAGTCTATTCTTAAAGCAGTTTTAACGGATTTTCACTAAGCATTACCATCCCACAGTAATCACCGTCGGAAATCTGGGAACTTGCCACAGATCTTCGTATGCCTGGAGAGATGCTATAGATATTTATCGTGTAATTTCGTTTCGCTGGAAGAGCGAGAAAGATAGATGTTGATTTTAATGGGAAGCTGTAAATATTTATTATACTTTGTCTGCACACATAAAAACGATACCAGAGAAGAGGAGGCATGCTACCCCAGGTGTGGCCAAAAAATGGTATTTTACGAATTAAAGATAGAATCAGCCAACGTCTTACAAGTGGTGGAGGTGCGTGTCGATTTGCACGTCCTCCTGCTCCCTTATCACGTCTGGAGCCCCATTCAGGTCGCTGATTGTGCCCGCCAATGTCAGAAAATAACGAAACTGCCTGTGCCAATGCTTGCACCCCTACCCAGTTGGCAGGGTCCACCCACTCGGACAGTGAGCAGCCATCAGGGCGATGCCGAAGTATTTGCTGGCCTCCGAGCTGAGGATGTCGAATATTGGTACGACCAGTGCAGCAGTATATGCAATATATTTAAAATGATACTGTTTTGTTCAAACATCTGCGAAGGTTGTTTTTATGATGAAGTTCAGATCGGAGACTGACCGATGGTCACTAGACGTGGCCGCGCAGCCAATGTTTCTCACTGTCTCACTCTGCAACGAAATGTTGGCCCCTGAATTTTTCTTCTTTCAGGACACGTCAGTTATGAAGAACGATTGAGCTCACGCAGTGACTAAGTTTCTTTGATCAATGCGCGAAAAGAATCCAAGGCTGTCATTAAAGTGCGCAAACTCATCTGAACGGGCGGCGACAGACTGGATAGTCGATGAGCTGTAGAGTAACGTTGAAAGAAGAAATTGTGCTTTGTGTCTACAACGTCTTCCAAACGGCAAAAAAGAAATAAAGTGCTTTCGACAAACGTTGGACCAGGTGGAGTCGATGAAACGCCATCGCGGGACCTGTAGGCATGCGTGTACGTTTTCGCCTAGTTTTGTTCTCAACGTGTACACATACGAGCAGAATAGGCGGCAGCCTTCTACGCCTTTCGACACTTGGTGTGTCGATCTGTTTCTGCAGCACGAGTAACATTTTCTATCACACGTGTGATAGAAAATCACCTTCACCTTAAGTGAAGTACTTCAGTTAAGGTGAAGCGTTAGTGGGGTGACGTAAATGCCGAGCGCGGCTAGAGGCAAGTAGTTATGCTATTTATAATATTAATCACATTTTACCAATAACTTTGTCTCCTTCTATCCATGACAATTTAGCGAGGGACTAGCTCGACAAGCAGCTTTGTGATTATTTCGCTTTCATGCGAGCACGTCGCTATGATGCGTCACTTACTTATGTCGCACAGTTCTCGTGTAAACGTGTCATTTTGCAGTGTTATTTTTCATTCGCCCGAAGCAAACGTAAACAGGAGTTATTCAAGTTCTCTAACCTATAACGAGATATTTCGGCCAGACGCAGACGGGACTGAGGATGTGCGGGACTTGCACAAGCCTGGTCCCTGCAGATGGGCCTTCTCACCCCTCCTGCAATCCTTCTGTGTGTTCCTTCTCTTCCTCCACAGACGAACGATTTTTGTGTGCCGACCGCTTTTATCTGGCACCGAGGTCGCAGGACAGCACCTTTCCCGGCAGCCGGTGCGGACGTTGGGGGAACCTTACACCGCAGGTCGGCTGGTACAGTGCACTGCGCAGGCCTAGTGTTCCTGTATATATGCTCCGCAGCCGCAGGGGTGCACGGCTGAGCGGCTGCAAGCACGTGCACTCCCCCCCCCCCCTCCCCCCTTCCTTTCTACCTTCTCCCCGCCTTCACGAATGCTGAGAGCGAACGTGTGCCCTTTCCGTGGCGGTCCCTGAAGCACGCCGGCCGCTTCTTGGACGAGTGCAGGGGGATGCAACTCGAGAGTACCACATCCTGGCGCGTGCCACATTTGCCTTCTTTCACCTCTGCGCACTGCTCACGGGATGACCCCTTTCTTCTCCTCTCACATCCTCTCTGTAATTTCCTTTCCTTTTCTTTCTTTCTTTTTTCTTTCTTTCTCTGGTCCGTTTTATTCTTCGTATTTTGGGATGGAGTCCGGCATTTGAACGTGTCGGCGCCCGGCTGCTTGCGGCCAACACTGTTCCCTTTTACTTAAGGAAACGCCACTGCTAGGAGAACTTCGATTGATGCGTGTGAATTTGTGGAGCCATCTTTCAACCTTAGCACGAAGTCGTTGAGCCCCTAAATAGCCTAGCGAACGCGAGTGCAATCTTAACTCATGCTATTGATTAATTGATGGCATCCTACAAGTATACAAGACTAACTTCTCGGAAATATGCCAAGCAAGGGTTGGTGCATTACTTCATGGTAACGCGAATGTTGCGCTATGTACAGCTGCTTGTACAGCGATACGTGGGAGTGAAATTTTTGTTAAGGTGCCTTGGCTGGTGCACCGTACAACTGTTATTGGTGCAAAAGGGTGTCTGCTTAGGCTGGCTGGTGAAACATTGTTTAAACAAGCAAATAAATATTTTTTAGGGCGCAATTCAGTGCAATCTGTCCTGTCGCCTGCTTCCTGCCTTCCTTCCTTGCTACGAATTGCGCACTAATTTTTTTCTTCCTTGTTTAAACAATGTTATAATTGCGCGCTACATACAATGCCAAATGTAAAGCTGCAGTTCGTAAAGGACCCAATATTATCACTGCAAAATAAAATTGAAAAGAATTTAAAAATTAATCTGAGGGATTCTTTTTTTTTCTTCATGAGAATGCACGGTACTGCTTCCGTGACCTTTCTTGACGTGTAATTTAAATAAAGAACTCCTGCTTCTTTTCATATTCTTGTACACATGCGGAAAGGGCCAGCGCTTTACATAATGTGACAGTGCCCAGTACCATTTTTATTCGCCGTACTTGATTATTTCAATGATTGTGTCGATTAAAGTGTGAATATTGTAGCTCGTCAGAACAGAGATGGACATGTTTAAGAAAACAGTAAATTTATTACACCGCAAGTACGTTTTACAGCGGCCGCAGCGGCTTCAGAGAACGAACTGCCCAGTCAATACCGATACGTATGTTGGTTCTCACTGTCCTTGCTTATGGTGAGCCAGTCCCCACCATCCGTACACATGTTGTAACAGTCCTATACGTCCTTGCTTCTCTCTTCAGCAACGTCAACTGACGTTCGGATACAGAAGGCGTGAGTGGGAACACACTAAAACCGTTCTCAACGCCTCGGTTTCTTTCGCAGACAACGCGCTGCTTGTCGCAGTTTGAGGCCCGGCATTCATAAGTCTTGACATGTGCATGCGGAATCACGCTGAGGAAGCGCGGCGAGTCAGGTAAACCTAGAGGGAGCCTTCACGCGAGTTTTTGTTTGACGGCTGCCTAGGTAAACCGCCCCGACCTCTCACCTCACCGGCGGGGCGCGAGCGTCGTATGTCGCGTAGTTCCCACGTTGCGGGAACCGGGAACAGGGGCCGCAAGTCGACGTTCAGACAACGCACGCACCGACAGAACCCCCCCCCCCCCCCCCTTTCCCATCCTCCGTCTCCTCTTCAACGGCCGTGCGGGCTGCTTGGGTTTCACCAAAGTGCTTCGCCTCGCAGCGTACTCGCGCTGCGGCGAAGCGCCCTTCGCGGGCGGCGCCGGCTGCTAAAAGGTGCAAATGAAGGGAAACGAGTGGCTCGAAGCGCGACATTCGACACTGCGACACAGTAGACGACCGTGGGGTGCCTCCACGCTTCCCTGCCGTCCGGCCCTCTTGCCTGCCTTCTTTTCTACTTACTTCATTTTTAAGGCACGCTGTGGAGTGAGTGGTGAGCATCACGTGCGCAGGAACATCCTCGGCTACGTGTCATGTGTGGCGCGGTTTTAGAACGTCCAGTTGATGAGACGTTGAGAGAGAAGAAGAGTAGTGTCGAAACAAAAGGAAACTGAAGTACAAGCACTGCAGCGCGCGTAACTTTGTCCGACGCGAAAATCGCGTACGTGAGGCTCACGTGGTAGAATGAGATGGGCGGTGAAGTGGGCTCGCTGAAGGGCATATTTACACCGCTCCGTCTGGGTTTACGCAGAGACGCGCTTCTTCTCATCGAGTGGCGATCCCGTCCGTTCACGTAACTCTCGTCGTGTATGAAACAGCTTGAATTAGCGTGGGCTTACGACGCGTACAGCCTGAAAAACAGCTGGGGGAGTCTCACGTATGGCGCATGCGCTGCTTTTCCTTCTTTCCATTCACAAAGAGCAGATCGCAGATCGCGATGAGGGAAGTAACAGATAATAAGATAAAGAAACAGCTCGGCACGAAACCAGTGAAAAGTGGCTGGGGTGCCAACATGGTCGGAGCAAACATTATGCATGTTTGCTCTTTGTAAACCTCTTAACATGCGATCTTTTCCACAGAAGAGTAAGCTTGATGACTGGCGTTTGGCAGTTGAGCCGAACATCTACCGTTGTCTAGAGCACTGTAAACACCACCAATAAAAAAGAAGGTAAAATAAAAGAGGAACAGGCGCAGTTTTCTCTATTAAACGTCCATGTGCTGCTCACTTGGAAGAGAAATTGATCGACATGGCTGAGGCATTGTTTATTTTGTACAAAACGTCCAACGAAAGCAAACGGGTGTTCTGCTGGAAGTGTCATGAATGGGTGGAACAAACAATGATGACTGATTCTACAAGCTAAGTGCTACGATTGTACTATAAAAAAGAATATACTCTGTGAAATGAATTCGCATTCACTACAATGTTATAACTCCAGGGAGTGCAGCCACAAACGCTCAATCTCGTTAATCGCAACGTTGAACCGCGCTCTGTGAGTGCGGTTCAACGTTGCGACTAACGAGTTCGAGGGAAGCTGACGGTGATACCGCAATCTTCGGAATCATTTTTGGTCTACTGAACACACCGAAGCCGACGTTTGGGTGCACCCGTGGGAAGAAATATCTGTTTCTGATATGTAACGTGAGTTCCTCCGCACTTCAGTGGCAACTTCCATGTGGTCTGCGCAGCGTAATCTCCATCATTGAAGAGACCGGACTATCTCTGCTGCCGGTCGCGCAGCAGAGTGGGTGGATGTCTCTGAGATCACTCGCCCTGATCTAGACCGACGGTAGTGATTAGAATCACGTTGCTCCGCCAGAATCAACCTCGATTATCCTTGCAGCAGTTGAAACGTAGCGGTCGGTCTCCGACGTCGTGGGAGTACGAAAGAAGGCTGTCGTGAGTGTGCGTCGATCGCGCACACCGAACAAAACGGGGCCCAGGATTTTTTTTTCCCCAGTCTCTTACTTTCCCGCGACGTCCAACCGACTCCGAAGTAATCCCCCGGTCATTTTGACTCCTGAACGAATCCTCTGGCGATCCGCGTCGGCATGAATACACGTGTACCGCCCTCGGGATTAGGAGAAATTGAAGATTACCGCTCGGTCGGACGCCGGCGCCGCCGAGCCCCTCGCCGGAGCGCTCGGGCCTCGATGGCTTCTGAGGCACTGAGTAAAGCCTTTCAGCCTTGCTCGCTCCGCTAGCGCATTAGGCTGGCAAGCCCGCTTAACAAAGCGGATTCACTTAATGTGAACATGTCGCTTATAGAAGTGTCATAAGCCACCCAAGTCCACTCGCCGTGAGTCTGCATGATAACCGCCGCAAGTGAAATGTTATGCGTGTGCATGACGGAGAAGATTCCGTGGACAAGCATTGACCCAATACGGTGAAATACTTCGAGGAGGGGGTCCGGCCACAGGCTAACGTTAAAAAACTGTTAACTCACCATGCAGCTTCGCAAGTGAAGTTCTGTACTGACCCACATAAGCCTTACCTCGACTCGCCCCAGTTCCCAAATGCCGGAATATTGCTTGAACTTATCTTTAAATATACACATTTTTGCGATATGATCTGAGCCAGCCAAACAAAACGGCAAAGATGACTGCATTCTACGTGCAAGACTAGCGTTCAACACAGTAACGGGGATTACACGTAGGGGTTTCTTAGAGCATGCTTCAGTGGGCTATCCTCCTTCTTGTTTGCTTTTTCTTTTTTTCTCTCTCTTAAGCTCGGACCTGTGCAGTGTTACAAATTGCTCAAGGCCGTAATTAGCGCGTACAGTTTCCAGAAAGTCACCTGATCACCTGATTAAAATCCCTAAGTCACATTCCTCGTTGCTACGGATTCTGTGTATTCGGTCGAACAGTGATCGTGACATTTATGAAGCTTTAGCAGCTAACCTTATTAGTACTGCATTTCGTAGACACGCTAAGAGCACGTACAAAGAGCAGGAATAAAAAAAATACAAGTTTGATTGGTCCTTGCCACCGGGATGTCGTGGAATTTCGTCCTTACAAGGTGCATCGACAGCCACCTAATATATCCGCGCTTCCACTTACTGCTGCGCTGAATCCCACCGTTTCCTTTCCCAAAAACGGTGCTTTCGCCTGCAGCAAGTCCGCATTCTTCCGGAACCGTTCCTGTTCGGCATCGTTCTTCGGCAAAAAAGACGGTCGAAAAGGAATTCGATCAGGTCGAATTAATTCCACGTTCAATATGGGGTAGAAATTCTGTTCGGCGACCGAATGAAAAAAGCAAGAAAAAGTGAACCGACCGGTTAGATGCTGCGGGGCTAAAGATCGCACGAGGACTGAGTGATTGTCGGCCATCCTGCCAGCCGCGCGAGATTAGGCACACGGGGAGGTTGTATCAATCGCTGGCGCCGACGACTGTCGCGAGCCAATTCTCCGTTTAATTGTGGCTCTTTCGGAGACATCCCCGATATACAAGCTGCCTTCCATGTCGAGCGTGCCAAGTTGTTTTTCACGAGAAAGAAAAGACAGAAGGAGAGAGAGACAAAGATCATTCTAAGTTTCGGTTGTCTGTTTCGCCTTGGATGTGCTCGGCACCTAGCGTCTTTAGTATTTTCTTTTGTATCGTACCTCGCTTTGTACTCCCACGAAATTACGGTGATAAGAGAAGGGCGCATTCGCGGGGGAGCATTACGCACCGCCTGTCGTAACAGCGCGTAATATACACCTTGAGAGCTCCTCTGTGCCTGAGGAAGCCGAGGGAGAATGGAAGGGTTGAATGTGGCGGTTAATTAGGCGCCGTTTCGTTTTACTTTATTTATTGATTTTCGCTTTCTCCATTTTGCGCGCTCTATGGTCATCTTTGCGAGTTACTCTTCTTCCTTGTCATCGAGGCACTCACCTCCAGGAATTTCTGGAATCCGCTCTTTCGCGCTCGAGTACCTAGGCGCTTTCATTATAACAAGGTGTGCTCGTGCAAACGCGTGGCAGTAACGGGGGACACTCGCGTTAAGTGCCGCGCGGTGGAAAAAAGAAAAAAAAAGAAATGTTAAACTGTAATATGCTTCCATTTTGATCCTGGGTGCTCAAACTAAGAAGCCTCTCTAAAACGGAAGGTTTTCTTTTTTCCTTAAAGGCGCCTCTAAGGAAATGCTAGAAGAGGAAGGACAAAGCATTTTAATTTCTTATCTTACAGTCCGGACATGGTCCAACTTAGTCACTTCAACAATATGGATGTGTAGCGGATGCAAGTACAAGGAAGGGTGCTTTTGTGATTACGTGGTTGTGTGTGTGGGGAATGTGGAGCGGGGAGAGGGGGGAGGAGAGGGGAGCATGAGACCTCTGCAAAGTGCTGGAGGCAGATAAGCCTGATGCAGGCCTGTGTCCCTCGGTCGCTCGCTCGGTAGATTTGCCTCAGTAGTACCTAACAGTGCAATTGCTGTTCCCGACATATGTATCTAATAAGGAAGTACGATGAACGTTAACTTTCACTGCATATATTTAATAAGCCACATAGATCACAGATACATAAAAGACAATCTCAAATACGAGCATGACGATTGCCTCCTATAGTTCTGTGGCTCGTCAAAAGTGTGCAGCGCAACGTTACTTCCATGGTAAAATAAGCTTTACACAACCTTTTACAGACTATATGAATGGAACCACTATGACAGTAATATTACTCATGAATACGCAACTCATGTGTTGGCTTTCTTAGATGGAGTGTACATGGCAGACCTTTCATGACAGTCCGCTCCCCTTAAACATAAATGAGCGCAGATGCGCAACCTCTCTTCTGCGAAGAAACAGTCTATAAAAAGAAAGAACTCTGCTCTCATTTTTTTTTACTCATGCTTCCCCGCTGTGGAAGATGTAATGCAGGACGAGTCCATAGTAGTACTGAGGATTGGAGCTCCTACAGACCGCGGCTGGCGCACGGGCCCCAATGCCGCCGCTTAGGCGCCGACACCGCAACGGCAGCGTATACACAGACTAAGAAGGGAGTAGGCCACCACACTCTCTGTTTGCTCGAGCATTAGCGCGGCGGTGCGCCTTGACCCCTGCTGGCCGGGTGCTTGGCACCACGGCTCCCTTTTCGGTTGGGTCTGTCGGCGCCGGGACCTCAAAGGAAAGATGGCGGGGGGGGGGGGGGGGGGTAGGTCTCCTCAGGGACGCAGCCATCCTACAAGGATGTAAGAAGCAAGAACGGCTCGATGCGCTGCGTCAAGGTGTGCGAGTCTGCGGGCGCCAAAGGGAGAAGCGCGAAGAAAAGGCGGTGATACGAGGATGGCCTGCAGGATGTCGTTGTCTTACCGGTTCTTCTCTCGCAGAACGACGGGGTTCCAGACGTGTCGCTAGGAAAAATGATACGAGGAGAGAATGTACACAGAGAAGAACGCAAAGAAGAAGAATGGGCGAGAAGACAAAGAAAGTTATATGGCGCCTAATACATTCGAAACGATGGCGCTTGTGTGGATCGTGCGTAGAACAGGCGAGGAAAGTAATAATATAAGCGTATATAACCGAAAAGGAAGGTGCGAGCTGCGAGCCTCTGTGTCTCTGTGTGTGTGTGTGTATCGCGTTCCTAGCTCTGTTAGCGGCACTCTCCATCTGCGGCTGCGAAGCGGTGCACCTCGAATCGATGTTTGAGGCTTTCTCCCCTCCCGACCCTACGAGATCCCTGGAGACCAAGACCACACCTGAGCCACGTTCGGAAAGTGTTTCTCGCAGTCTTTTTCTGTTCGCCCCGCTTCTTTATTTCCGTTTTCCCAGGAGAGGTTGTGTACATCTAAGCGCGCGGTTGATGTGCGGCCGATCCCTGTAGCTATATGCTCGTGAACTGCGTTGCAATACTGAAGCACAGGACGCTTATAAAGAGAGAGAGAGGGAAATAAAGAGAGAGCAGGTTAACGCGAGAGAGAAGGCGGGAAAGAGAATGCACGTTTGCAGTGAATTCGTATATACCAGTAGAGAACCGACCATGAGCATCAAAACAACGCTTGGCAGCGTAAACTTGTACTTCATGGTGTATGCAATTCGCCTTTTTACTATACCTCACATTGTCTAACATGAAGCTTCAACCATCCATGGCGTTATTCAGGTTGCACCGTTTGTACAGTGGGCGTGTCCAGCTGATGCTGTGCGATAACCCTGCTATTATCCGGGACAATATGTGCCGATTCTAAAGATGATCACGATAACAGCACGGATGTGTAGCGAATGGTGGCTATACTATATAGCCGAAGCCATGCCACGCCATGTCGAAAATACGCCATATGGCTGCCAGCTTTAGCGTTTGTGCCAATCTTCGGTCAGACAATGACCCAAACGGCGACGAAGGTATCGACCCCGCGGCAGCTAACGACCGATACACAAAATAAGAAAAAAGAAAGGAGCATCACACGGTGGTCTCAAAGGTGGAACACATAACTGCATCATGGCGACTACAGCTACCGGCGTTCAAAATAGAGGAAATGGAAAGTGAGGGGAGAAAAAGCCAACTTGCACTATGCACTATAAAACTCCCCGCCAGTTTCTGCATGAGAAGAGGTGATGCGTCGGCTACCGTAGGGCGCCAGTGCCTGCCTCGTGGCCCGTCTATTTATATCCATTCATTATCTCATTGGGGAGCCGGCTTTCATGAACGTGGGAATGGGCCTCAATAGGCGGCAGCCCTGCCGCGGGCTCCGTTCGTCAATGCTCGGCGAACGGCGCCCGAGGCGGTGGGCTGGCTCGGAGGATGCCGCTCCGGCGCGCTCCCCTGCAAGCATATAGGCCCAACGTTGAATATACGTTGTGAGGATATGAATCGAAACAAAATTAGAAATCCAGCCATACACCGAAAGCGGTTCATCGCGAAAATTCACCTGAAAGCCTCTTTCGTGAACTGACTTCAATGAAATGTGATAAGGGACTCTATTAACGAAGCTTGTCGTTTGCCATAAATATTTTCATTGGCCCTGGTAGCCTCCGCTAATTATCTGTTCGCTGCCAGGCATCTTGACCTGCCCCTGTTATTACGAACAGCTCTATGGGGTCTCCGTGAATGTGGTTCTCGATATTTTACGTGGAATGCCCGACAACGGTCTACGGGATTCCAAGCCTGGTGCTCTGAAGGTAATGAATTGGGCGAGTTACCGGTAATGTAGTGGCATTAGTACTGCATAAAGGTGGATAAATGAGTTTGAATTAAGCACTGTGACACCATCGTATACCAGGCAATACGACGTGCGCATTTTTACTTACTTGTGAGTTTAGCAATGACTCGTATTCAGTGTGTTTATGTCTATTCTATTGGTTCGATGTGAATATGCTTGGTATTAGAAAAAAGTGGACGGTAGAAGGGTGAGGAGGAGGAGGAGTATAACAAGAGGTGAAAGGCAGAGAGGTTAACCAGATTAAGTGTCCGGTTAGCTACTCAGCACAGGGAGATGGGGTAAGGGCAGAAAAGATAAGAAAACAAGAGAAGATTAAAAATAAATAAATAAATACACAAAAAATAAAAAAAGCATAACATAGTTCGCACATTCTATAGTTTTTCAATTAGTCCCGTTTCTTTTAAAAAGAAGAAGCACATTAGTGCTTTTAAAGCAGTTCGTGCCGACGTCGGCTGGACCAGGGTCCAAGAATTCTGGCTTCCGTAAGGGGACCGTTGTCAACCTTGTCGAGCGTGGTGCTGAAAAACCAGTAATTGATATGCTTACCAATAACTTACCAAAAGCATTACGCATCTTTATTTTCTTTTTTTTTTCACAGAACTCTTTACTCAATTGATATACCTCTTCGTTGGCACATGAAAACGACGAAAGAAAAGCTGAAATGGCATTCTGGAATAACTGAAATTTTGCAGTAACGTTTCCATGTGAAATAGCAGAAGCGCCGAGTACCAATGCTCCGTTATTTCAGCCTGCGAAATGCAAAACAACAGGGGAGTTCACTTTTGACGAAGGAATATTAAAGCTAACACTCATTAAGAGGCAGCGGCCCATCATCACTTGAGAGGAACATAAACTTTACGAACGGATGCAGTCACGAAACACACAAACTTCACGCTTAAGCAAAACCATCTATTCTTACGGCGTAATGTTTTGTCCTTTGTTACAACGAAAATAAAAAGAAACGAATGTCAAAGGACACGCAGGGTATAGCTCAAATTAAAGAGTTTAATATTCCTACGGAAGTATACGACAAACCAAATAAGCAGGGTGGGGTTTCATAACCACGCCAGACGCCACGGCGAGCGCCTAAACGCACATATGCATAAGTGACGCTCGCGCCATTATAACATGAACGCGCCTCTCACTCTTCGGAGTTGGCCGCGCGTTTTATGAACCCGCAGAAGGCGGAGGCGATCCGGAGAAGCGCGCGCTCGACGAATGCCTCTTTTGGAACGGGCCGTGCCTGTTAGAACCAATTAAGGGCACCACCGGCAGCGCACGCTGCAGGTTTGGCTCCTCTCATGACGGGCTTCACTTCCGCTCTGGTCGCGTTCAAGAACGCGGCCAATTGCCGTCGCCTTCGCAGCAGGCATCGTTGGCTGGCTGCGCACAGACACACACACACACGTCGCGTACACAAGCACACCCGCCAGCACTCACTTCGGGTTCGAGGCGCCAGCAAGCACCGTCGCCACCCCGCCAGGCAAGCGAGCAGCACATCGACGTCGTCGACGCCGCAGCTGCTTGCTGCTGCCTGGCGCGGGGGCCGCAGATGAAAAAGGTCAACGGCTAGATGAGCCTTTCACGTGCGCGGCCAATAAAGCGGTCGGTGTGTGCGTGCGTGCGGCCGTTTCATGCAGCTCGGCGCCGACTGTGCGTTTGTGCGCGGGGCCGGAGACCGCGGGCTGTGGGAGGTTGCGGGGGGGGGGGGGGGGCAGGGGGAAGACCCGACCGACTATCGTCGGTGCGACCAATTGTGGCCAATGAGTCCGCCGCGGTGAGCCCGTGCGGCGCACCATGGTAGCCCTGAGCTGCATCGGTCGCGCGCCGCAGTTGTGAACGGTGAGAGCGAGCGCCAAACCCTGCGTGGCAGTGTTGGATACTGTACAGACAGACAGGGAGCTCTGTTTGTAGGGAGCCAAAAAAAAAAAAGAAAGTAAGAAAGAAACACGTTCCCGGAGTTTTGAGAGAATCTACTCAGGCCATGTGGCGAGCTGCGGTGGATGCATGCGACCGTCGCAGTCTCTCCCCATAAGTGACTGTTGCGGCTGCCTTTCTGCTGGTGCGGGACGACGCTGCGCCGTCTATTAAGGTTACACGGTGGTTTCACCCTCTCCCCCCATCCTTCTTTCCACCTTCCCCTAGGAGCGCTGTCACAAACAATTAGCCCGAATTATACGTTATGCGATGCACTGCGGGGGAGATGCGATGCGCGCGTTTTGTACGTCCTCGGCGGAGAACAGGAATGAGAAGCTGGGGTGGCGGAGGGTCGCTCAATTAGGTGACGCCTCCTCTGTACGAAGCGGAATTCACGTACCGAACGTGTGGCAACGTGGAGGTGATGGCCAGCCTGGCGCTGCCATCAAACCGACTTCCTGTCTGTTACCATAAGTGCCGCTCATGCAGGTCGCGCGCTGTTGCGTGCGCCCGCCGCCCCCTCTTCTGTTCGTATAAGTGTATAAGTGTTGTCTTTTCAGCGAGCTGTTAGGTCTTCCTGCTTACGATGGCGTGGGAACGAACCTGTAATCTACAGAATTTTCGCTTTGGTTCGCAGCGACTGGGAATTGGCTTTAATGGCGCGCCCTTCATTGGAATCATTACCGCTAACAAACCTTTTTTTGCCTTGGTGGAGAAAACGTAAACCCTCTAGATTGGCGGCGCATAACAACGTGTTTTCGTGCTTAATATGGCGAGCAGCAGATCCGCGGCAGGTTTATTACGAAGGATCGTTTTGTCATGCGCTTACGTTAGCGAACAATCATATGTCGCGTGTTTGGACCGTTCGCCTGAAGCAATACTGCATCTGTCGATGGCTTGGGTCCCGGGATGTTAATGTTTCTCCTGCAAGAAGCACTTGCAGGAGAAATTATGTGAATAATTTGTGGTTTCGTCATTGTTTTAATCATCACGTCTCCCTGTACGCCTAGTTTTACATGGTTATAAATGATGTAAATGTTGTAAATTATTGATAGATTAGTGCGTGATAATAAAATAAGAAGGATACACATAATCATGTGCTGTCTTGGAGCATACGAATCAAATGTATTCGTAAAGAAGACCATATACTCCTTAGAGAACTGAGGAGACTTGAACAAACAGGCTTCTCGTCGACGTGCTTGAGTTATACTGATCTCGACATCGGAACCACAGAGAGCCCTTTGCCTCTGATAATATTCACCATAATGTAACAAGCTCATGTGTGCCTGACAAAAACGCATCGCATTTTGCTGTGGCCTTGTCTCTCTGCTATTAAATGCATTCTCTTCTAGAGATAGAGAGAGAGAGACAGAAGAAAGGAGAAAGGCAGGGAGGTTAACCAGATGGGAAGATCCGGTTTGCTACCCTACGCTGGGGAGAGAGGGGAAGGGGAGGTAAAGTGACAGGAAAGTAGAGATAGAGAAAGAAAGGAGCACAGATACACAATCACAATCGGTCACAGGTGGCACAGCACAGTAGCACTTGCAGCACTATAAACATCTGCCCGGGCTACAGCCGCTTGTCTAAGTCTGTTGCCCTTAGAAACTGCAGCAGTGCCCTCGTCGCGCTCCGCGGCGATGGCTTGTGATCTCGGCATTCTAAAATAAGTTCCTCTGTTAGAGGTCTATGGTCAAAACGCGCTATCGAGTGTACGAGCGATCGTCTCTGTAAATTGTAGCGAGGACAGTCACAGAGAAGGTGCTGAAGAGTCTCCTCGCTACCACAGTCATCACACGAGGCGTCGTCGGCCCATCCGATTCGGAACGCAAAAGACTTAGTAAAGGCCACTCCTAGCCATATTCGAAAAAGTAGGGTAGCTTCTCGACGGCATCTCCTCTACTTGCTTCTTGATGATCTCCATTTCCTTTGGTGAAACTCGATACGGGTGCTGGAATACAGGTCTTGTGGCGTCCTCTGTTATGATTCTGTGCTTTGCAACAGACGTGCGCCGTACCTTCGATGAAGTAGAGAAGCAGTCAGAAAAATCTTTTATCAGGGCATGTATCTGTTTCTTTTGGTCTTCTCTTCTAGGCGAAACAATGCAGTTTCGGCTCAATAAAGAGCCCATAAACGAGTTCTTAATGCTCACAATAATTGAAACCAGCGTGTTACATATGATCAAGCGTCCGCACGAACTAAGAAAATGAAACCTAACTTGGGAATGCAACGTTTGGAAGCTTCGAAGTGGGGTTTGCTGCGTTTCAAGAAGGAACGACACTTTCAACGGTCGTATATTCCACACCAGCAGGGGTATTTAACCGAACGCTCTTGAGTGAAGTATCCGTCCAAGAGAGAAAAGGGAAAGGCAGGGAGGTTAACTAGACCTTCCTGTTTACTACCCTTTATATGGACAGGAGAAGATGGAGTGACAGGGGTAGAATACGAGAAATCAAACTGATCACGTTTATTTGTTCCCTGTGTATTACCAAAGAGAGAGAGAGAGACGCTTTAATGAATCTTCGAGAGGTTTGCCTGGCTGGCACGCCTAGCGTGCTCCTCCTGATGAGTATGATGAAATATAAATTATATACACAATGCACATCACAGATACACCACATACACAAAACATACCACAACACTCAACAAATTAAGATATCTCAATGAGACCCGTGTCTCTGAGGAAGCTGAAGACTAGTTAAACTAGCCGTATGTTTAGCTGCACTAGCGGCCTTTCTCTCGAAGAACGCTACCTTTGAGCTTTAGTACTAGCTTTGTCAGTCTCTCGATGTGCCGATATATAACGTGTGTGCGCTGTACTATGCACTGAAGTGGACCCCGTATTCTCTTGTCTCGATCAATTCAGATGAAACGCTGGATACGGCGAATTGGCACCAATATGTTTCGTTTCGAGTTGAACAAATAGTGGAGTGGCGTGTCTCGAGCGACGGGTGAAATCGCTCCCTCACGCACGATTCACCGCGACCAGCCAGTCGCCTGCGCTCCACTCCTGCAGTGTGTATATGTCTGCGACTGCTCGCTTCATGCTGCAGCCATTCCGTTGTGTACAAACAACGTGCCCCGGACGCTGTCGTTGTTGTTTGCTCCCTGAGGGATTTGAGAGTGCGTATATGCAAAGAGCCGATCGCGAAGCGGGATGGTGCGTTTGTGAGGAGTAGGAGGAGGGGGTTCAGGGAGTCGTGGTAATGTCGAACTCAGCAAAACGCTTCTAAAAATTCTACGGGCTCTATTTCAGCAATGCACCCCTTTTGAAAGTGCTTGTTCTCTTCGCTTGTTTCGTTTGCTTTTGTTTGACGGGTTCCTTTATCGGCGTTTTACTTTGTTAGCGCTGTCGTGTGTATACTGACTATGTGTTGCACGCATAGGCTTTCCGAAAGGGGCGAAATCTTTATGGCCTGCTAAGGGAACGAAGACGAGCGCGCGCGCCAGAGGATGCGAGAAAGAGGGAGAGAGCTATGTGCCACGTGTTGAAGAAACACGACCTTTTCATTCCCACGGCTTCAGGAGTTCGCTGTATAGTGCCGACAGGCAGAGGGTATCGAGTAAAAGCCCGCATCGAATAAACAGGACCGTTATCGGGACGAATTATGGGTTCCCGGAGTTCTGACTCAGTCCCTGCCAGAGATCTCAGTATTTTTTTTTTCTTCATCCTCTTCTCGTCGGTTCGCATCAACTAGCTCGTCCAAGACGCTGGCGGCGGTGGCTCGCTATTGAACTGCCTTTGTCGGTTGATGAAATAAATAAATAAAAAAATAAAGAGAAAGAGGAGGTGGAGGCCTACAGTATAGGGTGCTGGTGAAAGGAGGGAATACGCGGCGAGCAGCAGCGTCGGGCGAGGTGCAACGACGACAAATGACGTCGATCGATGCCTTTCCACCACGTTTCTTGGGAATCTAGCAGCCAGGCTTGTATGTAGCCCTCTTCGTGGAACTTGACGCTGATCGTTTTGGGCGCCCCGTTGCCCTTACCCCGGCCCTTCTTCCAACGTGTACATGTGACCTTCGGAAAGGCTGGAGCAACATAAATCGCCGCTGTCTGCAACGTTCGCGCCCGTCAAGAAAAAGGAAGACGTCGATGCGTATCGCAATATTTTGCTTTGCGCTCTGGTTTGCTGATGAAATAAAGAAACGGCCAGCTGAATTCTGTGTTCTAGAACGTACACTTTCTTCTCATTTTTCTCATTTTTTTATTACTTTATTTTTCCGGCTTTGTTTACTTACGCGTTCGCCGCTTGTGCTCTTATCCACCGGGGGCTCTGCGGTTCGCAAATGTTCATGTCCACTTTTGCAAAGTAGTGCTCCAACGATGGGGTAAAATTGTTAGTGCCTTGTAGTTAGCCTTCACGGCAGTTTTACCCTGCTGTAGAAGCAGTGGACAGACTGTGTCGTAATATTTTCTTTTATCACCGGTAAGGGTGCTGTTACTTTCAAAACAGACTAACTGCAAGCTTGTGCATGACGTGTAAAAAAGTTAGGAAGGTGTTACACTCTTGTAACACAAGAAGGCGAGGGCCTCTTGCACATTTGGTAATACATGAATTTATACAATTGGGGTTAGACTTCTTTGTAAGACATATTGGTAATGCATTAAGTGATACTATCGGGGCAAGACCTCTTGAGAGACATAACGAGCCGCAATGGGAAATACACGTGTGGTACTAAGGCGACCTCCTCAATGCCACCTATGAACACTTAACGTAGTACCTAAAGTGCAGCATGTTAGTGCATGCACTAGGTCACACCTTTAATCAGCGTGATGGCTGCGACATGACGTGTGCAATCACGCACACGCTAAGCACACCGTTAGTAAGCCAGGACCGTGGAGCAGCCGTGGCTTCAACAATTAAAAAAAAACAAAAACATAAGTGGCTTTCGGGAAGCGTGCTGGTCTCGCACCCCGGAGGCCCTTGCTCGATTCCCACTCAGACCGAAATGCACCAAATTTTCTTTTCAGAGCCACTAATTTACTTTGTTTACAGGAACCTCCCAGAGAAATGTGACGTCAATTCAAACAATTCTTGCGGCGTCGGCCATTTTTAGTCATGGCCCAATTTCGCCAAGGTCACCGCTAAGGGCACACCAAGGGCACCGCCATCAAAGACACCTCAGGCTTTCGCCTTAATAACTTAGGCTGATAATCTTGACTAGTCCTCGCTTGAGGAAAACAGACGCGACGACGAAAGGCAGTATTTACTACCCTTCTCATGTGATGACGCCCACAGCCATGCGAAACTGACGGAAATGATGCTAGGCTCGGTATTTCGAGACTTTATAGGGTAAAATTAAAATATTTTATTTCCCAACCCCCATTCTTGCTGAATAGTTGGTGTCCAAATACACGCCCCAGCGACCGTTGCCTCTGAGTAATAAAACAGATCTCGTAGGCTATGTTTTAACGGACTGCACGCGCCGGAAGTGATTGCGAAGCC
Organism: Dermacentor silvarum; assembly: GCF_013339745.2. Taxonomy (NCBI): domain Eukaryota; kingdom Metazoa; phylum Arthropoda; class Arachnida; order Ixodida; family Ixodidae; genus Dermacentor; species Dermacentor silvarum. The sequence continues at coordinate 150,628,131 of NC_051159.1, read as the reverse complement.
GGAAACACGTCATAGCCGCCATGTATTGTACATCACATATAAGGTTCTTTTGAGTGCGATAAAGGTACCGCAGAGTTTACACAACTTCGGAAATACGTGCCAGTGCTCTTTCAACCGAAAGCCAAGGCAAATATATACCGCCATTAGGCCGAGCTGTTCCTAGACTAAACGTGGATCGTCTGCGAACGAGAAATTGGGTGCAGTGCTTTCACATTCTTCTTTATTCAAATGCCAGCATTATACACGACTCAGGATTTGGCTTCCTTCAGCCAAAGCAGCCGCGAATGGCAAAATACGAATATTTTGCCTTTCTGTGTAGTTCTACATAGGCGCGCTTAATTCGTATTCTGTAAAGTAGCGTAACTGTAAAATTACGCTTTTGCAATCCCGCTCGCTCATGTGTTGCTTTGTTGCGTATAGGAGAAAGTTGATCGAATTGCACGAAAATGTGGCGATTTATAAAGCAAACAGAAAAAACAACAACAAAGAAACATATAAAGTAACAGAAGATAAAGGAAAGGAACCCGAAGCGGTTCCTTTCCCCTCACTGCCCAGTGTCGCGAATTCGCAACATACCGATTAATTGTTGGCTCCACATTAACGCACAAAAATTACAGGCTAGTTTTGGTCTTTGTGTGTTCTACACAGACAGCTCCTTCGTCGACAAAAAAGTATTGATCGTCACTTCGGGACAATAATCTGAATGAGAAGCGAGCGCGCATCGAGACAACTGTGTTGTAGTTGAGCACGCGCAATTTCGCGTTTTTCCGTGGTGTCATACCATACGACACTGGTCGTAAAATTAGGGTTGGTTTTTGCTCTCGTGCAACTCAACATTTATTCCTACCACTATCAACCATCCGGAATGGGAATTTAGCCATGGAATGGCTGGATTTTCTCAATGTCGCAAATTACGCGACACTGGCCATTCGCGCCTTTTTTAACAGCGAAGCTGTTCTAGCTACCAGTAAAAAGTGCCGCCTGCTGCCACAAAACCTCGCCGAGCTATGACGTCACTGCGTTGCCTAGCAACCACCTCGTGGAGCGGCGTGTGCCTCGCCTCCTCTCCGTGCCGTGCACATGTTGCCTTGACAAGGGACGTTAAGGAGAGGGAAGGAGAACACTCCCGAAGAAGAGGCCTCGCTTCGCGATAAATTCCGGAAAATGCTGGGGATGACTTGGTTGTGCTGAGCCTAGCCAAAAAGCCAGGACTAGCTAGGTGCCCATCAGCTCCGCTGTCTCTTTAGCATTCCGCTTCCAGTGCAAGCTACGCAATTTTTTTAACACGAAAGTGTTTTATGCCGGGGTCCACCAAGACTTCACTGACGTATTTCCGTCACGGAAATACGTCATACGGAAATACGGAATGACGTTCTTACAATGTACACGAACATAATACAAAGAAAGAAACCAGAAGAAAAAGTTCCACAAACATGCAAAATTTGGAAATCGAACCCACGACCTCTCGGTCCGCGACGATAGATCGCCGAGCGTTTAACCCATTGCGCCACAAACGCATTTGCAGAGAGCTACACAGACGCGCCTTATATATCTAACACTCCTCCGTGTATCCGCGCTCTTGCTCGGGGCGGTGCCGCCGCCTACGAGCAGAAAAGAGAAGTACTGCATTATGACACTAACGCGCACCGACAGTGAACGCTTCGGTGGTCTCAGCACTACGACGCCTCGATGCCAGCATTCGAAGGGACGCTGGCATCAAGAAGCACTACCAACGCCACCTAGGTGGCGTTGGTAGTTCCGTTCACCGTACTCAGCACAGCGCAGCGTGGCCTCCGCAATTAGCTCTGAAAATGTTTCTGAAGTTGATCGCGGAGGCTGCAATTACGACGCGCTGTACGCGCTGATTTGACTCGGTGACGATTCAGTTACGTGCTTTGTCTTGCGCGTTGTATTAGTGTGTCAGTTACGTGCTTCGTCTTTCGCGTTGTGCTAGCGTGTGCAGCGTAGTGCAGCTTCCATATGCACGACGGTTGCTCCTGGTCACGCGTTGGTAGTCGTGATGGAGGAGACGTGCCACCAGCGTCAGCGTGGGTGCATCAACGCCTAAGGGCGCTTTAGCCACAAACACCAATAGACTTAATATCAATGTGCAATAAACATTACCTACTTCTGTGAGACCGTTTCACTTTCGTGTTCTATACCGATTCCTATATAAGAGGGATCAACCACATTTTTTTTTCATACTTCCGCAGTTAGGTGGGAATGTACCGCGTGATAAGTAAGCAAATAGAATAGGGAGCTGATATAGCAGCGTAGTGAAATGAGGTGAGCAGGCAGATCGTTGCCAATTGTTGCTGGGACCCTGATGGTGCTTTGAATTCTCAGTTTCGCGGGCTTCTGTTGCAATGCCACACTACCGTTATGGCTGTGTATGACGCTCGCTTCACTTTATTTATTTTTGAGCGCTGGTGCATGGCTTGGAGAATGGCTTCAACTGTTTACAAGGTGGCGTATACTCGTTTTGTGCAGGGTGTCCCAGCTAAAATAACCAATGTTTGAAAACCGACGGAGTGGGCTAGGAGGCTCAAACCAACTCAGTGGTGTTGAGAATCGCGTGGCCTAGTTTGCGGTATTTTTTTTTTCGTTTTGCAAAGTCAATTAATTAGTATAAACTAATCGCCTAACCTTTTAAATATTGACTTCACCAAGAAAGTGCCAATACAAAAGTTGTAGAAGCTCCATACAAGAAGCTCCATCAATGGTACTTAGTTGGAAACACTTCAGTCGGCCATTTTTAAATGTGGTCTACACATAGAGGGACACTTGACATGATCGACTGTGGTCAAACAAGGTACGTCTCCGGAGCCGACGTTTCGACAAAGCGTCTGCTCTTCGTCAGGGCCCCAACCGCTTTCCTTGGGAGCGTTTATATCGCTCACTGTACCCCACTGTGGACAGCTCTTGTTCGACAACTGTGACCACTGGCATGAAGTTAGTAACATATAGAAATATTTAGCGAATGAAATGGATAACAAATTCTGGTTTGAGAGTGTAGGACAACAGGGCCACATTGAATTACGCGGAGAGTGCTCTTGCTTTCCCACTCGACTGCTGGATATACCGCGTGCAAGAACTGCGGAAGTATAAAACTATCGCTTGAAGTTCTGCGGTTGCCGTGCTTACGTTTGCGACCAACATTCACTAGCGGTTGACAGCTCGAAACTGGATTTTCTGTGTCCGCCATCCATTTCCATTACGCCGAAGACAACGTCATCTTCAAGTAATCGTCGTCGTCAGGCTGCCTCCTCACCCTTATCTTCACTCTCACCGTAGGCTCTCACAAAACTTTGCCCACGGTCGTTATCGGGATTGGAACTTACGTCCCTCAAGCAATGTTCAGTTATCAGATGGTCTGGAATGACGCGCTAACCACTGCGAGCTGTGGCGGTTGGTAATTTGTTCAAAGTTTTGCCCTCAACACAGACCCTGACAACGATGGGGTCTTGGCGCGTAATTCTGAAGCCTCAAAAAGACAATACTGCAGCGGGCTAGGACGACGTTGCGTGCGTTGCAGAGAGTTGTACCAACGCGCGTTGGTGAGATAGTTGGTACATTACTTCAAAAGCCAACAGCGCTAAGAACGGGACTAAACAGTTTAGTCCCGTTCTGAGCGCTGTTTGCTTTCGAAATGCAGAGAGTTGTTCTTGTGAAGATAAGGGTGTTCACTGTGAGACCCTGCTGTTGTTGCAGTGAGTGATGGCAGAGCCGGATGAATAAACCCTATTCTGATAACTGCTAGGACACGGCTTAAAACGGTGTCTGTACAGGGGCTGAAGTCTGCTGATATTTATCCTCGCCTTCGTTCGCAGCCCACGCTATAGAACTGCCTGTATTGCACAAGTACGGCGTGTACAGCATTGACACGTGAAGTCTTCCAACACTGAATGTGGCATTTCACGAGGCGTGCAAAGAAATGCTGCTTATACGAAAAAAAAAGAAAGTGAGAAGTAGACTCGCTGTTTTTACTTCCCAAAGTTCATAGCGCTTGCCTTTGGCAAAGGCCTTCGTCTTTGACCTGAAATGCGCGCGCCGTCTATAGGCCCTGTGTGGTTGGGTAACCGTGAAGTGATTTCACACGGTTGCACAATTCTCTTATATCGCTGGTGGTGCATCCTTTTACCAGTTCTGTGACTGCGATATACGGGGACCATATAATGACCTGACACATATGAGGTTGCAGTGAGCGCAGAGGATGACCCCTGTGATCTGCAGACTGCTGCACACGCAAGCGAGACTTATTCATTCGGCGCGGTACATCACACGGAAACGGCACTTGGGTACTGCTGCGGTGCGGCGGCCGTAAGCACGCTATAGTCGTGGAAACTCTACGTGGTAGTAGATGAACTCATCCACAAATGGCGGGGCCGTCTCTTACTGCCACTTTAGTTTCATTCCGAAAAAATGGCGCGTATTGCTGTACTTTGCGCGATTGTCTCTGACTGCACAAAATGACCTTGGGCGCGTGGGCGCCGTGAAACTCGGTTTGATGTTTTCTTATGCGTATTAAGGAAGCCACCCAAGCAGACAAGGAAATGATGATAATGTATCTTGTCTTCATTTGGGAGTAAAAACCCAATGTAGTTATGAGAAAGAAACCAAGTTGAAGCACTGATAGCGTAATTATTTTAAGTTCTTACGCAGCAATACGCAGCGTACTTATTATTGGCGAAAAAAAAAAGAAGTCTATTCTCTTTCTTTTGCATTACACCATATAGGAGCGTATTCCTTTGGGATATATTGGATTATTGGCAACAACGAAGACTACTGAAACGTGAATACACTGGAGTGTACAGTCTCCTTTACGAAATGTACGAGCGCACAGGTTCTTCAGAGGAGGTTCGTTCCACGTTATATTACAAAGATATAGCTACCTTTCGAGAAAACTACGCACTGGCTTAAGCGTTAAATCACCAACGCCCTGGTGCTTCCCTTGTTTAGTCCCGCTCCTCTGTGTTTGTCCTTGTTCGAGTTGTTTGCTTACGCTAGTGCATTAATATATAACTTCACCAATTAGCACGATTTCAAACATTGCTGACCAGCATACCATCTCTCCCTTGCAATTGTTTTGAGACTCCTTAGAAAATGCATGGGGAAGCTTATAGTAGGGGTTGGCCAACAGAAATTGTGGGTGGGTCAACTTGAAATTTGGGATTGGGTCAACTTGAAGTTTGGAGGTTGGCCAACTTGAAATTTGCAAGTGGACCAACTAAAGTTTGGGGGTGAGCCAACTTAAATTTGAGGGTGGGCCAAGTTAAATTTGGGGGTATGCTTACTCATATTTTCACAGTCAAGCTGCGCAATCAGCTTTTTGCCAGAAAGCCCTCCAGTTGAACCTCGAAAATAAACCTATATACTTGACACAGTGCGGAGTCGCTCCTTCCTAATTTAAAACCACTGCGGACGCTTTTTTTAAAACGGTAAACCGTCGTTACGCCTAAACTGTGTTCTTTGTCTCCGCGCTCCTGTGATCACCACCGATCTCCTTAACCCTCCCCGCCTGTCTGTAGGCATGCAGCAGTGCCAGCTGCATACACGAGTACGTGCGCCCGAGTATGGACCCACTCATCGACCAGGAGCGACGCCAGCACCTGATGTATCGTTATGTCTCTTTCGTGTTACTTTTTCCCCCTCGAAGCTTAGCCTCCAACTCTGTGGTAATGCTCCGTTTTTTATATCACTTCCTTTCTCTGCCTTCTCTCTTTCTTTCCTCCTCTTCCTCTAAGAAAGATCAGCAAACACATAAGCATAGCGAAAGAAAAGGAAGGTCGTGAGAGGGGGCTTGGCCGCGCCGACTACTATGCGGCACCGAGAGTTTTGCATTACTGGACATCGTCATATTTCTTGGACCGTACACACACCGGTGGTGGTCGCGCTGCCGGGCCAGTCAAATGACGTCGGTACCGACGTCCAGGCGACCGCGGTGACTAAAAGGAAAAGGAACAAGAAAACGAGGTACACTCAAAATGGCATCATCAAAAGCGCGCACCGCCATATATAGAAACGCGCATTTCTTGCGGTGCCATGGAGTATGCAGACGAAGGGCCGCGGCAGGCCGAGTGGCGCGGCGTACCAGTCAGGCGCCCCCGAGGTGTAATAATGCCACGAAGCAGCTAAGAAACAACAATAATAATAATAAAGGAAAGGAATAGAAACTCGAACTGAAGAGGTAAAGAGCATCTGATGCGATGTGCGCGCCGGTGGTGCCGGTGAGTGCCCCGACTTGGGCGCGGGCACGCGAGCGAACGCGAGCACGCGCTCGCGTCGGCGGCGGGAGTGTCTCCACCCGGGACGGCCGGAATGGCTCCTTCCTGGCGTCGCGCTGTCGCCGATGGGGACTTCGCCAGAGAGAGTCCCGCGCACTCCCCGCTCCCTATTTTCCTTCCCTTCTCCCCCATTCCTTCCTTTTTGCTCTCTCGACCCGGCTGCTCTGCTCGGCTTCTTCGTCTTTCGGGAGTGGTGTGGCCGAGCATATACAGTGCGGTCCGGCCCCCCTTTTCCCGCTATAGGTCGCGACGAGGCGCCTCTGCCGGCTAGGGCATCTTCGCTGTGCATTGGCCGGACGGCACACGCTTGCATTGGAGGTATATAAACTACATACATATAAAAAGTAAGCGACAGTGAATAAAAGCAAAAAGAAAGAAATAACCTGTAGGAGGGGTGATTCCACGAAGCGCGCTGCGTCTCTGGCAAAGTGAGTCCGGTCTCCGGTGGCGCCTCTGCTTTGGGTATTTACTTTTTTTTTCTCTCTTCAGGCTGATGTATCTGATTCTTTGTGTGCGTGGTCAGTCGCTGGCATGTGGAGACTCCCGACGAAGTACAAGCGCATGGGTGTGGAAGCCAAAGCAACACGATAACGCGGAGCGGGACGTTCTTGCTTGCCTCCATGCTTCGGGTCGGCGTGACGCCTCGCGTGCGTCGATATGGGCTATGACCACAGAGTCGGCACTTGTGGTCTGTGCGTTTGGCCTCCGCTAGGAACGACGCGTGGTCGTGCTGCGCGTAATTAATGTCGCGCTGTTTATTGTGTCCTAGGCATTATGTCCTGTGTCAACAATCTGTTTTTGGCGTTAAGTGTGGTAGAAAAAAAAGAAAAAAGAACACATCCCAGACGGTGTTCAGGCAATGACCAATTCACAACTGCTCAATTTATCTGAGACAGATGCACCGCGTTGAATCCTGAAAAGTCAATAAAGATGTGTCGTTCTTACTATGTACGAGCAAGGGCATCAGTATTAAAATATATTATGTTACATGTATACATTGCATGTAGAAGAAGACGAGAGCTATGTATAGGCGTAGGAGAGCATATCTGTCAAATGTTGGCTTTACATAAGACAAGTAGTAGCTGGCCCGCATTCATGGGCTAACAACTCCGCTCTGTTGTGGCAATAAAACAATTGCGCAGATCCAACGTTATGTTGGAAGCTATATCAAGTGGAGCTTTAGTGAAAAGCTTGATTAAATGCTATACAACTAACGGCGATGCTTACAAATGTGCTTACTTTCATCCTATGTAATGTGTAACCTCATGTACTTGTACTATACCGCCTGCTAATTCAGTCGCATATTAAGCAATCCGGACATTGTCCTAAAGGCTGTGATTACTTCCTTTTTTTCGCCGTTTCTTTTTTTCCTTGTTTTCTTTCGCTTTTCCTTATCTCTCTGAGAGGCTCGCCTACGCGTACCTTTCCAGGCGGATCATCAAAGAAAGGCACTTAGCCCGTAGCCCGTAGCGTACAGCTCGCTGTCCACAGCCGGTGCGCGTGTATACACAAAACGCTTAAAGAAGGCACCAAGAAAAGGAGAGAGCGAGAGAGATTCACCCCCGCAGACGTGGCTGCCCCCCACTGAAAATAGCTGCGGCAGGCAAAGAGCACGCGCCAATTACGACCAGGGTCGTCCCGTCACCCAGGTTGCGGGTACCGCGCGGCCCCCGTAGCGTTCCGCGTGTGCGTGTGTGTGTGCGCGCGTGTATGGGAGAAGCGAAAAGCGCCGGCTGCGGTCCCCGGGACCCCAGCTGCGTGCAGATAGCGCGCGCGTCCCATCGATGCCTCCTTTTTACACCGGCCGCGCGATCTGACTGCTGTGCCGCCCTGTCAGCCACGCGGAAAGCCAAACAAACGCGCTGAACAGCGCCGCCGCGGTGCACACCACGCGTGGCTTCTTCAAAAGGGCGGCGCGGTGCACCGCTCACTCTGCGTAGCGGTAGGGCACGCGAAACCCCGTGGCAAGAAGGCCAGCCACAAGGGATCTGCGAGTCCCAGGACAGCCTACAGATACACACATACACACGGTTGGCGTAAGCTGTGCCATTTAAAATACCCGCGCTTTCACAGCACCCGCGCACACACGTGGACAAGTTTCGGGCCAGTTCTGTCGATAGACACACCTCGCACCCGTTTCCCGCGAGCCGCTGTTAGGGCTCCTCGCGTCCGCGTGTGTGTACGGTCGGCGGCAAAACCCGGGGTCTCTAGCCGCAGCCGCCGCTGCATTTCGAGCGTATGCGTAGGCAGACACACATAACAGCAGCGTCCCTCGCAGTTGCTCGTTGCGGTGTCGGCAGCATTGGTGGAGGGGGAGGAAACCGAAAAAAAAAGTAAAAATAACGGGAGGCGCTCGTTCGTTCCGCACCGGGAAAAATAGAAAAGACCAGCCGGAGGGCGCTCCCGGCCGCAGGCAAAACAGGCCGTAAAGACTTTAGTCCAGGTGGACGGAGAGAAAGAGAGAGAGAAAAGAAGAAATAAACGCGAAGGTTCTTGCTGGTGTAGGGACGAGGCACGCGGCAGCGAGTTATCCTGGAGCGGCGCAGCATCTTCCACATTGCCAGTCAGCCAAGCGAGTCCTGCAGCACCGCCCCAGCGTTTCTCGCGGTGCCTTTTCGGCTCCGCTGACTGCCCCGTTCGTTCTGTGCACACGGCGCGGGAGAAGTGTGTACACCGCGAGCGGCTCGAGTCTTTCTTCGCGATTCTCAGAGATACCTCTTTCTTTTTCGTTCGGAATTCTCCTCCATTTTTATTCTACGCGCGTAGACCGGCTCCGCTGAATATAGCAGCTGGCGAACCTGGCGGGCCCGCGGCGCCCGTTTTTTGGTCGCGTTTCTTCCAAAATAGAGCGCACGCGCGGTACAGGACTCTCGCACGTTCCGTGGATGCAGCAACGCGTGCAAGCGGTTCGTATGCACGCTATACTGCAGAAACGGAGCGAGCACATGGACAGAGGTAAAACGGGCATCAAGTCTACTGTGGCCCGCAATTTTCGACTCCATTTAGGACGTTGCCGCGCGAGGAAGGACAAAGAAATAACGACGGTCTCGTGTACCGTGAAGTGCTTATAAGAGCGCGCGGTGTACCATCTCGAGAACGTGCATTGCTTCATGCCGAAACTCTGAATGCGACGAGAAAGTCTACAGTAGCGAGTAAAACGCTGCCTGGGAGAAATTTTCGGGCTCACATAAAAGAGCGTATTCGGTGCTTTTCGAATTAAGCTTACGGAGCCCTGAAACGCAGTTCAGTCACCCCAATCACTGCGCAGTGAAGGAAGGCCCGCAGGGAGCTTGCTTTGTGCCTTGTGAAGTTTCTGTTGAATTGCAATAAACTTACCTTCAGTATTAGTGTGGTTTACAGAAGTTGCACATTCTGAGGTCACGAGTAGCGCATTTAGACTTGAAATACTCTTCCCTGAGGACTTATCTGGGCTCAGGCTGTCATTCGTTCGTAGAGTTATTGTGGTGACCCAACAAAGCCCCCAAGCAAGTGACTGTTTTGATGTTAATGACTGTATCTATATATATTATCTATATTATGTTGCTTACTTTATTTTATAGTGCATCTGGATTGCGGGGGACATGGTTTGGGTAACCGAGGGCATGCATTTTTACACGCACTCTATCTTTGCCGTATTGCTTTCTCCCGTTGCTTCATACGTATGCCCTGCCGTTTTCTGAGATTCCAGAACTCATTTGCGACTTCACGGAGTTAGAGAACCACACACAGAAGGCTGTCACTACGGCGTTCTTTCATTATTTTGCTGACGTTGACGCTTTTCTGCTTCAACACGAAGAGTTCCACTGCGTACTTTAGCAACAACAACAACAACAACAACAACAACAACAACAACAACAACAACAACAACAACAACAACAACAACAACAACAACAACAACAACAACAACAACAACAACAACAACAACAACAACAACAACAACAACAACAACAACAACAACAACAACAACAAAGTCTATGTATCGCCTCTACAGTAGAGGAACAAAAACAGCCCTACGTGTTGTGATTGGCCCCTGTCGCAATCATTAGCGACATGCTCAAATGATAGCTCCGCGTAACATTCTCGACAACACCTCTGCGTGTATACACAGCTACCGTGGATGAGGATCGCGGCGAGCGAGAACCTCCCGAGTTGGCGAGAGAAGCGCAACTTTGCTGTATACAGCGGTGTCATGTGGCAGCCGTATCGATGGAAACCAGCAAAAGTGTCGTCAGGAGCACGAGGGGAGGAGTGAGGAACAAGGTGGAAATGTGGAGGAGCTGGGAAAAAAAAGGGGGAAGAGGGGGCGCGATGGTTTTGTTGCACCGCTAGTCGCCGCGCGGTCGTTAGCGCCCGTCGACGACCAGGAAGATCCCATCATCCCTCGTTGTCGTCGTCGTCGTCGTCCCGGGGCTCATTTACGCCGCGGACCAAGACAAAGGCAGGCCGGAGGTGCAGCGCGGGAGGGCAACGCGAGGGCTCTTGGGCTACGTTGCTTCTGCTGGGGCGATTAGACGTCCCGCGATATGTTATGCCGCAAACAAGCTCGTCCACACAACCGGTGCGTATAGTTTTTGCCACTGCGCCGCATCCGTCGACCGACGTGTATCTCCACCGCTCCGCAGGGCAGAGCTTCTTTATCGTATAGGAAACTGCAGTCACCTCCAGCCACCTCTCTCCCCCCCCCCCCCCCCTTCCCCCATCATTCTGTTTCAGTAGTACAAGAGACACCAGCGGCCTTTGAGTGTAGTTTGGTTTAGCCTGCCTTATGTGGGCTTATTCTGGGTGTTTTTTTTTTCCCCTAGCGCTTATAAATGCGCGACTCCGCGTGCCGGCTTGATCGCCTGAGATGACGGCTGAGTGAGTTGTCGTGGCGCGAGGACTGCCTTGTCTGACTGCTGCTTCTCCGGTGCGCGTTTCCGAGGCGGGAACGTTCATTTATTCTTGCTCGCACTTTGGTCGCGTCTGGCCTGCTTTCCACGGGCGTAAACAATGCGAGGAGAACGCGCGGGCGCGTAGAGAAGGAAACAACGAAACGAAATGCCAAAACACAGGCAAGGACGTTGCGCACGGCGAAGTTGTTGTACGAGATAAGCGAGGCGAACTCCCGACGTGGATTTACATCCGGAAAACATTTAGCGCCCCTACTCCGGTTGTGGAATGGTTCCCCCGTGTACTGGGCGATGTGAGGGCGGTGGCAGAGCGCGGAAAAGCTAGCGAGCAACTTGTTTACCGCTGTGGACGTGGCGGAGGTTTCCTCCGCACGTCGGAGTGTTCTCTCTTTTTTTTTTCTTCTTGAAACCACTTAGCTTGGCTGTTCGCCGGTGCTTCTTTCGCCTGATGCCCGTTAATGAGCGAGCCGTCATCCCTCACGAGTTAAAAGCGGCGCGCATTCCTCCGGTTCGTGTCGTTCGTTCTGAACTCGCAGCGAACTCGGCGCTCATCGCAGTTCTGAAACTGGGGTGTGATCCGTAGCGGTGACAATGCATGTGTGCAAGCAACGGGGAAATTCTTTCGTCTGTTCCTCGCGTCAAAGTTCTCGGGTGTGTTCTTTTACTCCGACAGCAAGTGTATTTCATCCAACTTTCGCGGCATTGGTCGTTGGTTTAATAATAATAATAATAATAATAATAATAATAATAATAATAATAATAATAATAATAATAATAATAATAATAATAATAATAATAATAATAATAATAATAATAATAATAACCAACGTTATCGTTGTTATCGTCGTCATACATATAATTGGGCTAGCTTGCGAAGCCATCCAAAACGCGTGCTCCTCAAAAAGTACTTCGTAAAACCAAACTTCTCCGCACTAAGGGTCTTTGTGGGGAGAAGCCCTCTTCTGTATTTTTCTTTGTGTTGCAGGGGGTGGCAGATATAGTATTGCAAGTATTCAGGACTGAATGCTGATCAGAACTTTACCGTCATAACGACAAGCGTCGTACTGTGCTTGCATGCTCCAAAAGAACTTGAAAGATTCGCGCTAGCCATGCTGCCATTGTGCCACAACATAAAACCCGCAACAACTGGCGGCACCTGCTCGAGCTCTCTTCACCCTGATTGTTTTAGAGAAGTTCTGGCGGATTGTGCAACCGCTCTTGGCAAGAAAAAGTAAAATATCTACATTGAAAAATTTTCGAGTCAGTGAAAAATTCACAACACTGTTAAGCAAAACACGACTGTGTATTGCGATAAAAAACTGTGGAACATCATCTCTGAAGAATTCAACAGCAGCGCTGCAGCGCTAGGCTCCATATGGATCGTGATAGCTGCTTTAAATAATGCTACTGAAGTACGCAATCCGTTCTCACGAGCCGACACAAACGCCCCACTTCGTTGCGTAATACGCAATTGTACGTTGGAGCCCTGGACCCAACCAGATCGACGACACAAGCGATTGCATAAATGGGGCCCAGAAATGAAATTCCCGCATGCCTCACAAGCTCAAAATAAGCCAAACAAGCATGGTGCACCGTATTCGCCTTGGTGTCGCATTCACGAAGCGTTATGGTTGCAGTGACACTAGCCCAAATTCTGAGTACTACCAGGTACCAGAAACACTTGATCATATAATTTGCGTTGGTCCCGTGTACGTGCAAGAACGACAAAAACTGGTCTCTTCCATAGAAAAAGTCGATAAGAGGCCGATATCAGACAAGTTTCTTTAAGGCCCTTGGCCCAACGCAAACATCGCAGCCCTGATAACCACTGCCGCCATAGCCTTTCTACAAGCCATGGGCTGGACGCACAGCTTTAGAGATGCCACAACGTTGTAAACTTATATATACACACCTTCTTCTCACATCATCATCATCATCATCATCATCATCATCATCATCATCATCATTCATGCATTCATTCATTCATTCATTCATGCATTCATTAGCCCTTTTCTACCCGTCCCGTTTCCCCAGTGTCGAGTAGCAGGCCAGAACGAGTTGCAGCTTAGGCCGACCTCTCTGCCTTTCTGTAAATAAATTTCTCTCTCTCTCTCTCGATAACCGTAGTATACGTGCAGAGCATCAGTCCATAATTCTGTGTTAATGGTTAGTGCAGTGTAGACATGCTAACGTAAGTTTGTATAGGAAACGGGCATTGAAGCGACATGTCGTGATTCTGCATTCAAACGTAGCACCTTATAGAAACGTTATTGTGTGGCACGACCCTAATATTAAAAAAATTAAAATAATGACAGAAATACACCCTCAATTATTAGGTCCCTGCTGACACCTATGCACCACCATATATGAGTAGAACAGCGCATCATACACTCTACCGTATAGTAACTTTATACTTGTGGGGTTAAATGTGTGTATGTATGTTTGTGCATGCATGCGTGCCTGCGTGCGTGCGGGCGGGCGTGCGTGTGTGTAGATGTTTGTGCGTGTGTGTGTTGTTTGTGTCTGTTGTGTGCGTATTTACAATGTATATCACGCTTTTCACCTGGAGTATACCGTGCTCGGCATATGGTTAGACAAACATCTTCATTACCCATTAATGAATGTATCATTGTCTCGTCGGCCTTTCCAGCAAAAGTTTTAAGTGGTTTTTGTCCAACGCAGTGCCGAGACGTTGCCTCTAACGCTAGGTTTTCCGATATAACGTTCTTTGGTTTTCTGTTTTACGTCTACGTTAGGGCAACCACACCGCGAGACATAACTTTATATTTACTCACTGACAGCAATGGTTTAATTACAGGAACTGGCCCATCAACCAAATCTATAGGCTGGTCTGTATAGAGTGCTGACCGAAAACCACTTCGTGCTGAAAACTATGAGTGTGTGAATGGCAATACCATTCAGTGCATATTTCCAGGCAATAGCATATGACATTCGAATAGTTGATACGCGAAATGCCTCCCCGCACACCTTGTCTGATCTAATGAAAATGGCGGACGTCGGCTAGAGTCGTAAATAAGGTGTCAACGTGCTGGCCGGTGACATCATTCCGGCCGCCTTTCATCCCCGCACCATCTAAGCTTTCAAAAAGCGTGTCTCACCTTTAACTGTGATACTAGATGGACCGCAGCCATCTTGGTAACGGCAAGGTAAACGTGTGGAAAAGCCTGCTTACGGAATTTCGCATATCTCCTATTGTTCCACTTGTCGTGGTGTTCCTGAGCGCTCATTGTTACACCCGTTGAAGCACAATGGCTCTATGGAAATGGAAACCTCGCAGAGCTTCATTATTTTTTTGACCGGGTGAGAGTACCGCAGTCCGTCGAAATTCGAAACCCCCTGTGCCCGTGCGTAAAGCGACAAATTAAACTAAATAAACAAACGAAGCGCTTGCCACTGACGACGAATTTAGAGAAAGTGCGCCGCTAGTCAGCGCGAGCTGCCTCCCTAATTTTATTCCGCGTGTCTATAAAGAATAGGAGGTCCCCTTTTTCGCTGTTGCTCAAGAGATAGAAAAAAAGGACGGGAAATAAACAAATATAGAAGGAAAGGAAACGGAAGTCCAAGGCGCCGCTTCTTTCTTTCACCCGTGGAAGGTGTACACGAACCGCGCGCCGGTGATGGAACAATGCGAAATATGCAAATTACGTCGTCGGTCGGAGCCATACGGGCAAGGAGCTGGGCGCGTTTGTCCGCTTCTGTGTATGTATATATATTTGCATACATACGTGTGCGCACCAGATAATCGCCGGCATTGAAGCGGCCCAACCGAGGAGCGAAGTGTTTTTTTTTTTTTCGCAATTGCTTTGTTCTTTCGGGCTTTTGTCTAGAATCGCTATAACTTTTTTTTTCTTTCTTATTATGAAGTCAGTTCCTCTCGGTATTCCACGTTGTCGAGGTCCCGCGGAAGGTGAGCCGGCCCGAGCGTACGTGAGGAAGGCGATCGGGGGGCGGCGGCTAATGCGCGTGAGAGAGGCTACGTATAGCTCTCTCTCCCTCTCCCTCTCATCCCAGTTATGCATACCTTTCAGATTTAGCGGCCTCCCGACCCGTCATTCCGCGGTTTCGCGTCCCTCCGGCGGCGGCAGGTCGTTCGTTCCTTAGTGTATGCGCGCGTACACGGTCGCTTATCGGCTCCTCGGATTACTAAGGAACTGCGTAAGGCCCACGTGCGCCGAAGTATAAGGTGTGTGTGTATGTGTGCGTGCGAGCGGGCTTCATGCGTGCGTGTGTGCGGGCGTTGAGTGTTCAGTGTCTGCCTGGAGAAAGCGTCTGAACGACTTTCGCGGTTTCGCCTGACCCGGGTTTTCAAAGGGAAGCTTCTCGAAATTCACCCCCCGCTCCACCGTATTAACGGTCGTCTCTTGTCGTAATTTTCCTTACTACATCTTTATTTATTTGCAATCGCCTCCTATTCTTCTTTTCTGAAGTCCCTGAATCCGTGATTTGATAGGTACCCCCTTCGACCTGTTCACCAGCTCTTGCTGAAATCGTGCTTTCGATTAGTCGTTCCAGCTCCTCTAGCTTATATCGTATGTATTTTTTTGTTGTAATGGATAAGTAATGTTCCACAGCGCATTTTGAGTGAACTGTCTAGCTAAATTTGGGTGCGGTAACAGTGAAAAGGGAATATTTAAGAATATTGAAAAAAAGGCTTTTTTTTTTTAAGAAAAGGGGGGGGGGGGGGGTAAGCTGCAGCTGGTGTTGAGATAAAGTCATGCTGAGGAAAACCTGGAAAAGAGGCAGGGAAAGAAACGCCCTTTGCACATGTTTCATATGCATGAACCAAGTTTATCAAAACAGATCATTATGAACAACTGATTACCGGACACTCTCAGGAGAGACTTTGGTTCGTATAACCTGGAAAGCTAGGCAACATGAGCGGAACGTATTGGAGGAACAAGCAGCGCCTATCTCGGCAAGGGCTAGTCCAACGAATGAAAAGGATGGTTTTCTTTAAAGAGCACTGTGCTTGTGCGTATTGGTGGTGTGGGGGGAACGGGAAGTCTCGTACGATGTACACACCAGTTCACACAACGATAGCTGATCGTGTTGTCTTTATGAATATTTTGGTGCACATAGGCAGAAATCAGTGTGCCCCTATTTTCGTTCGTAATTGTTGTCATTATCATCTGCACCACCTCCTTTTGTTCCCCTTACCTCAACGCTAGTTCACACAGTAGTTCAAACCACCCTCTCACCTTTCTTTCTTATAAGTATCTCCTCAATATATTTCATTTTATTTATTTTCGCCTT
Source organism: Dermacentor silvarum (assembly GCF_013339745.2). NCBI lineage: Eukaryota > Metazoa > Arthropoda > Arachnida > Ixodida > Ixodidae > Dermacentor > Dermacentor silvarum. The sequence goes on along the minus strand of NC_051159.1, from coordinate 150,611,684 downwards.
AAGCGCCTACAGGCCTTACACAAACACACACATGCAAAAAAAAAAAAAAAGGAGGGGGGGGGGGGTGGAGCTCAAGTCCATGTAAAAACAATAACTACAAGAAACATGGTAAAAAAACGAGAAAAGCGAACACTATGAGGCGGTTAGAATTGTAAAAAGCAAAGACTATGGTGTTCACAAGATTGTGTAGCGTAAATTGCCCAGACGAAATACAAAAGGTATAAAAAAGCAAGAGTAACAGCCAGAATAGTATACCGTAGCTGATGCTTCAACTGGAATGACAAACAAGCAACACATGTATGTTTCGATGGGCAACACTATAGTACAGTAAAAATTAAACTTTCGATTTAACTTTTAACACACGTCCTCGCGCGAGTACGGGGCTTCGTATCTCACCTACATCCAGCTGTTTTTCCATGCACTTTGGTTTCTATTTATTTGTCATTTGAATATTTCAATTAAGGACTGCAGTTAACCTGCCTTATGCTGTCCTTGGTGTCATAGTTTGTTGGCTTCTTATGATATGACTAATAAAATCGGGCACCTCGGTTTCCTTTTTTCTCGTTTATACATATATGTACACATATATGCATAGAAACACAGACACACACTCTCTTCTGAGCTCTTTCATCCCCTCTCCACCGCACTTCAAACACACACACACAGACACACTTTTTTCCCCCACTTTTCCACTCCTAATGCTAAAGCATTAAAACGAATAGTGCGTTCGGCTGATGCGGGTACTTCGTTTATCTGCAACCGCGTTGGTTTTGGCTGCGCCGAGGATGGTTAACCTTGATTGCAGGTGACTCGTCGAGCACGTTGCAAAACCAGCAAAATGACACCGCGTTTCCGCGGGGAACTTCACTCGCGCGGGCGCATGCGAGCCGGACATTTCTCCTAGATTCGCACGCAAACGAAAGTTGGCACGTGGTCAGGTCGAATAGCGGAGCGAAGAGCTGCGCATTAAGCATTTACGTGGGAACAACTGAATAGACTGCTCTCGTGCCGTATAGCGGCCTGGAATAGAGTGATCTATAAATGACAACAAAGCAAGAACAAGATAAAAGAGAGACGAACGGGGGGGGGGGGGGGGGGGGGGAAGTATGGCGCAGGTGTCGCTGCTAACAGAGAAGCATTGCCCGGTGTGTGCGAGCAGCGTTTGGGCCCGCAGCGAGCCGGCCAGGCGAGCCCTAGCCCCCAGCAGTGAGTGCGGTTCTTCTTGCGTCGGCGCGCCGCTCTTTATCGCTCCCCTGTGCGTTGCTCGTTGGGAACGGTTTTTGTGGGGCGGAGAGGAAAGTCGAGGAAAACCTGGCGCTTCTGAGAAGAGGGCGGTATGTGCGCTTGTGCACGAGGAGGACCCTCGAATTTATAGGCGCCAGCGATGCAAATAGAATAGGGGCCCGCTTTCAATTACACGGCGCACTGGAGGGAGGAAGAGGCTGCTTCCTCGGGCAGCGCTTGCACGCGCGTGTACCGCTGGCTGCGGTGCCGGATACCTTTGCGTGAGCGTGTGTGCGAAAGGGTCTATGGCTCGCTCCACGCTCGCCTGGCGATTAAAGGAGACAGCCGGAATGACCTGCCTTGGGCGTCCATTTCCTCTCTCGCGCTTTCCGGGGGTTCGTCTTGTCTTTGTAGTTTCACCTTTAATGTAGATAGCGTGCAAGACGTCCTTTTTCTTTCTTTGTTTCTTGTATGCTGAGGCGTTCGCTATGGCCCATTTCGCACCTGTAGTGCCTGTAGCGCTTCGAATGTTTTCGTTCTGACGGCTTCCCCCTCTCCCCCTCTCTTTTTCTCTTTTTTTTTATCGTCGTAGTTCTGAAGACCCCTGAAACGCATAGTTATCACTGGGACGAGCGGCAGCGGTGTTTGTCGCCGAACTGCCCTGAAACGATCGACCCCAGAAGTAACGAGATAAAATAACGGGTATTTTGTTGGGTAAGGTATTAACGCATTGCTTCGATGTCAGCGAGATTCGTATACACAAGACATTGGCGCAAGTTGAAGTGCGTCGATGCGCTAAGAGGGCCCGTTAGGTTTAAAGCGGAAACTGCGTAGAGTGTGCATGTCGGGCTTATTTACTGATCGGTGTCGGTGCGTTCAGTTTGTGCCACGCTAACCACGCCGTTAACATCACTTAAGTTTGCAAGGTTCCGGTAAGATAGAGAACCACATAGGATACGTTTTGGCCGCCATTATAGCGTTTTGATTGCGCGGTGTAAAACAAAGGCGACGTCCGCCATAGCTGCATCGGAAAGGCGACCATCATCCACACACAAGGTCACACGTGCTCAGCTGCACTGTAGTAAGACGAGTGGGCTCTGCGACCGTCTTCGAATACACGAAGCACGCTGTTGTGTGTACACGCCTCATATCTGTACCTTTCCTTTTAGAGCGCTGTTCTTAGGTGCCCGTTATTGCGGCTAGCGTCGGCGTCGGCGTGACCGAGCGAACGAGCACAGCGAATGGTGAAAGAGGGAACGCGGAGCGCTGCGGGGGATGAAAGACGGCGATAGTGAAGAGAGCGCGGAGGAGGGAAGCGGAGGAGGAGGGTATGGCGAAGGCATATGAAGAAAAGAGTAGTGCCGCGCAAGACGGGCTCTGCGGCGACGATGGCTACATGATGGCGCCAGAGTAGCGCGCGTCGTCTGGGTGGTCTGTCTGCGGCGGCTGCTGTGAATCGCGCCAACGCGTCACCCACGCGCTGCCTCTCGCGATCTCCCGATTAGCCAGGCAGACGCGCCATGCTCCTCGCCGTTTGCAACGCGCCGCACGAGACAGGTTGTCCACGCTACACGATATGTCGCGAAATGAAAAGACGTATACAGCGGCGCTCAAATTTCACATTAGGGAGTATCGTTATCGTCGGTGAACTTCTTTTCTGCCCCCCTTTCAATCTTTCCCAGTGTATGGTAGCAAATCAGGTGCAACCTGGTCAAACTCCCTTCTTTTTTCATTTCTTTCTTTTTTTTTCTTCTTTTTTTTGCTTCAAGCAGCTGCCGCTGTAAAATTTAAAAGCGCAATTAAAATAAAAAAAGAGTAAGCGTTCTCTTGTTACTGTGATTTCGAGGTCCTCCTTGTCTGCGCGATAGACACAGACAATGAGCGGCGAAAGTGGAATGTTGCGCCAGATACACGAATCACCTTCAGCGGCTGCTGCTGATGTGTTGGCGTATATATGCCCGCGTTCCCTGTACATGCAGTATATGAAATGGCAAAAGATACCAGCGATCCAGCAATGTGCGACTTCGTTTAATGAGGTTCAAAGGAGCTGCTGTACGTGACGACGAGCAGCCAGCCGAAGGACAGCTCCCTTTCTTTTTCTTTTTTTTTTCGATTCAGCTCATTTACGCTGTCACTTTTAGAGAGCACCGCAGTCCTCGCACGGCCATTTTATTGCAAGAGAAATCAGCAACAAGAGGAGCACGCGGGCGCTTAATTTAAGCTCCGTCCATGCGTGCGTCAAATTGGGACACCTGAAGTTCTCGCGCGCTTGCCTTCATTGCCCGAAGGCACCTCTGAATGACTCGCGTAACAATAGGGGGGGAATAAAAGACGCACAAGAAGGAAAGTTCATGAAAAGGATGCGCAGCAATAACAGATATGCTCCCTGCCCAGGCATCTCAAACTGATTTTTATTTACCTTTTGCTTTAACAAGTCCCAGCCATGTGAACGTGCTTTACTGATAGATAAAATATTCGGTGGATACCGCGCTTTTGTGAAAAATACTGTGAAGCGAACATTTCTTTTTTTTTCACTCGATCACATGTTATGTACGAGTATTTAAAGCAAATGTTAAGCAAACGCAACGCTAATGACGGAAATGTTTGTGCAAGATGACGCGAATGGAATGCTACTTTACGCACTTCTCTGTTGCCGGCTTCAATTTTCTGGGGAGTACTTCTTTGCTTCTGTTTAGCTGAACGCCCCTCGCTCATACAAACTCTCATGGCCCATTTTGTTCACTCGGTTTCTCCGTACTCTTTGGATTCATCGCTTCTCTTTTAGCCGACCTCTCTCAATTTTACGTTGCCGACATCTTCGCACAGGCCCACACCGAGTCAGACATACCCGTTCTGGGTGATTGACAAAAAAAGATTCGCCGACGATTACGATACTCCCTTATTGCGAAGTTCGAGGGTAGCTCTATATACGTGTTTTCATTTCGCGATATACTGGCCGGCGCGGAGAATCGGTCTTGTGCGGCACGTTGCAAACGGAGCGAAGTGTGGTGCGACTGCCTCGCTAATCTGGAGATCGCGAGAGCCAGTGCGGGGGTACAGCATGTGGGTGACGGGTGGGCGCTATTCACAGAAGCCGCCGCCGACAGACCTCCTGCAGACGAGCAGTGCTCGGGAATTTTTGCCGAGCGTACTTGTGGACCACGCGCACTCTACTCTGGCGCCATCTCGTAGCCATCGTCGCCGCCCTACGCTTTTCTTCTCACGCTTTCGCCATACCCTCCTCCGCTTTCCGCCTCGAGGTTCCGCTGCACCCTCCTCTCCGCTTTTCTCCTCGCCAAAGCCGACGCTCGCCACAAGAACGGATGCCTAAGAGCTGCGCTCTCAAGTGGCCAAAGCCGTTGTATACTCGGCAATACAGAATCCGCAAACTGGGAGTAGAGGCAAAGAGAATGCTTCGCTTTAGAAAGAAAATGTGTCGCGATTGAGTAACAAGTACTTTTAACAAGATATAGCTCCCTTTTGTTAATTGATTCGCCAAGCAGCACCGGGGATGTATGAGAGACGTCATTGTGGGGACTTCGCATTATTTTTGACCACCCGGGTTTTTTTTAAGGTGCACCTAAATCAATGTGCACGAGTGTTTTTGCATTCTTGCCCGACTGCCGTGAATCGAACCTGCGACCTCGTGCTCAGCAACAGAATGTCGTAGCCGGTGACCCACCACAGTGGGTGGTTATACCTTGTGTGACGACGTTGTGGCGTTACTACAATTTAGGTGTGGCCATAGAGCATCTGTGACAAATATCACAGCGAGAAGGGCATTCCGAGAGCAGCTTGATGCTATTGTGCATTAAAAACAAAAAAGGGAGCTTCTTTCTGTTCGATCTGGATTGTCTGCTGTAACAACGGCGCATGATAATTGGTAAAGGCTACGCTGATTTTTTTATTTTTAGAAATAATGATCTGTATACAAGGAAACCATTAAGTGAGGAGCATGTAATTTGGTTAATTGTCTACATTAGGTGGAGTGTAGGCTGACGCATATCAACGACAAAGGAAATGACCGGTTCCTAAACAGCAGCATCATTTTCTTTTAAAATATATATTTTTATAACGTCATTCAGAAAGAACAAATTGCTATCTGGATATCTTGGAATAGGAGATAGAGACGTAGAAAAAGAAAATATGATGAGCACTTTTTTACGAAACTCCCAGACAAAACCGCAGAGGTAAAAAAAAGGACGTTTTAATGAATCCTCCTGCCCTGTAAAAGAAAAAAAAATGAAGCGACCGTTGGATACGTGCCTTTCGGATTGTACTAGTGTCAGAAGAGCGTAAAAGGCACGGGGCGCCTAATTGCCAGTCTCAAACAAGGAGAGATACGCGCGAAAGCCACAGCGCTCACGCAGGCAACCAGGGATACATCATTGAAGTTTGACATTGTCTGTCGCTGAGGAACACGACCCGAGAGAGAGACAGGGGCCTTTCTGGAACTTTTTTTGGTCATTAATAATATCTTTTTTATCATCTGCCTGCCGCTCCACGCGGAACCTTCAAGGAACCGGCAACAATGGTGTGGGCATAAATAACCGAGCGGCAGCACGGCGCATTAAGACTTCCTTCTGGCATTAGCAAAGCGCTTGAGTCGCACGGGGCAGCAACATCGGACAGGCTTTAATGACCGGTATCTATAATTCCTTCCCTGCTGCCTAATTGGGAAGGGATCTCTCTCTCTCTCATTTTCGGCTTCTCCGCAGTGTCTCAAAGTATGGCGGGTGAGTCTTACTACAGTACAGCATATTTGCGCGCATGTCTTATGCGAAATGAAAGAGCGACGCATCCCTCTCAATCTTTTTCTTCCTTCTTTCTTCACCACGTCGCGGTGGTCTCGGTGTGGTTTAAATTCTATCGCCTCCGGAATTGCATTTCTGATGGCGGCCCTTCACGCTTAATTAACCGAACCCATAATTAAGCTCACTTCGTGTTCACCACGTTGGCCGCAGCCCATGGCTCCTCGAAGCTTCGCTTCTTTGATATGCGACGAAGTGGCGCCGCTTCTGAGGATGTGCTTGTGCTTCGAGAGCCGTGTCTAATGTAAGTACTCTAAACAGGCGTTTGAGTTATGTGTGTACTGCTGTCTCCTTTACGGCGGTTCTCCCTGCACATATTAAATTGTTCTCCAGTTGACATAGGCACTCGATTTATCTTTAGCTGCTTTTGTCTGGGACTGTTCGCGATTTCTATATTTGTATGAACTACTATTACAACCGCGAATAACTTCGTGCAGGAAGCTAGATAAACTTGGTGAGATGAGCCTTAGAACCAGCACGCGTCTGCACGTTCAATATGTGGGAATGTGCATCTTCGCCTTGTATTTAGTGACAGCTTTTCCTTTCTCCCTTCTTTTCTTTCTCTTTTGCAATATTAGTCAACAGAGGAATAACGGAGCGATATTATTGTATGGCTTGCGCACATGGTTTGGGGAAGTGACCGAGGTGAGAATTCGCTCGCAGACTCAGTGGTTAGCACAGCACCATTAACCCTCGTTAATTCTCGACGCCTATACACTTCACGTAGCGCATTGACGCGCGTGGCGTACGTGCGCGGTGTAGCGCGTCTAATTTGCGGTGCGAACAACGCCGGTGAGGGAGATGCAATTTACCCGCCTCCTCTCCACACGCCCGCAAGAACACTCGCAGCGCTGCCTATAACACTCTGCGCGCACCTATATATACTGTTTACTATATGCCATAAGCTCAGTATAGCGTCGCTGCTACTGCTGCTGCTGCTGCTTCTACCGCTGGATCCGGCCGCGGGGTTCCTGCTCGTCCACGCGTTGATGCGGTAATCATCTCGTTGCGGCAGCAGCCAGCGTCCCTGTCTCCTTTTTTTTTATGTCTACCTTTTGTTGGCCTCGACCCCTTTAATTAGCCCGGCAGAGCCCACACCTGCGTTTAACGGGCCCACCGCAAGCTCGTCTAGCGGGGTGGAGGGACTGCCAACAATTAACGGAAGACGACGGCGCTTTGGAGAGTAGATGGGGGGACGAGCGTTGATGAACTGCGAGGCCGAGCTGTTGTTGCAGAGGCTGTCCCTTCCCTCTGCCCTCCTTTGTACTGTAAGTCACCTGCGCCGTATAAGCCAAATGGGAGGTCGTCGTCGCCGGTGACTCTATTATGCGGCGCTGAGGCTTTCGGGGTCTTTTTGTCTATACGACGATAATGGTATCTGCGCGCATCAACTGCACGCGGCAGGTGTCGGCGGATAGATGATGCGCGAATTATAGGCCGCCACACCGTAAACGACCTTTGTTGGGACGCTGTTTCGCTCCTTTATACATCTCGACATGTATACCTGGCCTAATCGAAGGACGTGGCAGCGCGCGTATGAGGTCGATCGTCGTATGCTTGTCGCAAAGCACGACGCCTTGATGGTTTCTTTATGCATCTTATCTACTCCTGTAGGTACTGTAACAGGAGATGGTGGCGGTCGTAAAACGTTACGCGTTCCCCTGTTCGCTCCACCCGTCCTATAGGAGGCCGGGATGATGCGGGAGGTCGATGACGGACTACAGCTTGCGCAATTATTCCGGGACAGAAAATATAGTTAAACGAACACCTTCGTCTATAGGAGAAACACCGCAGCCGTCCAGTGCTGACTAGCATGGATTATGAACGCCGCTATTTTGTCAATATCACAGCTCTGCATGAAATGGGACGTGAAGATAATGTACAGGTAATTAAACAAATACTGCACCTAATTTGCTTGAGTTTCTTTTGTTGATGTTAACGAATATATTTTGTGGTTCGGGTAACACATCAAGGTTTCATGACAGACGAGCTAACAGCGCCAATATAGCGCTAAGGAACAATACCTGCTTATTGCAGTGTGATACTAGAAAAACAAAAACTTTTCATGAATATAAAACGAGCGGGGTGATTTTTTACGAAGATGTGAGTCGAGCAGCAAAATATGCAGATTCTTACTGTTGTCTCATGCGAGTGAAATAGTTTTTATGTTTACATCTTGTTCTTTACCTGGAGCGGAGCCCTGAAATTTTCCACTCTCGTAAACATTCTTTCTTTCTTAATGAGCTCCGAGCACGGTGTGGTCATCTCCTGTCGCCAAGCCCTTGCCAGAACATTGTCTTCTTGGCCCCCTCTTTTAGCCGAGGACCTCAGACGTCTTCCGGCAGAGCGGTCCGCAACTCGTATCGTAACCTGGCTAGACCGTAAAACTCAGCGGGGTCCCCACCCGGTGCTCCTGGCTTCCGGTTTACTTACACGTCATTAGGAATGTCGTTGGCTTCTTGGGGAACGGACTTAGGAGGACAACAAAAGGGACGCGATGTTATACACGAGAGTGTTTAGTCTGCTCGATCTTCCTCGCGAACGGCAAGTCGGCCTCCCGTCACACAGACGCACGATGCATCGATGTTTACACTACAATGTTTCATTCTGTCGACTCCCCAAAAAATGAAGAGAGAGAAAAAAGAAAAAACAGAAGCTAAAATGAAGGCCGGTAACAAGGATTGCAGACTATTATGGCTGCGGTATCTCAGTCAGAAGTAGTACTAAGAAAAAAAAATTCACCGTCTATGCACCCCGTTCAGATAACCAGCTAAGCTGAAACGTGCGGCTCCGGTATGAGCCATTCGGAATTTCTTTCTTTCTTTCTTTCTTTCTTTCTTTCTTTCTTTCTTTCTTTCTTTCTTTCTTTCTTTCTTTCTTTCTTTCTTTCTTTCTTTCCTTCTTTCTTTCTTTCTTTCTTTCTTCCTTTCTTTCCTTCTTTTCTTTCTTTCTGCCCGCAGGGGCGTCTGCGCAAGCAGGCGTTTGGTGAGTTGCGCCACCACGTACCCGAGCACTCGAGGGTTGGACCCTCCCGCGTCTAACCGTGCGCGGCCTAGCCGTGTCCGGGGAAAAGAGGATCCTGGGGGTTGAGCCGAAGCCGGGTGCTTGGACCTTCATGGCCCCTCGGCGGAGGTAACACACCTCTTTGGCCTCCGCTTCACGTAGACGGCACCCCCGGACTGACCCACCCGGGGGAAATCGGTAGTTGCCTTTTCCTATTCTCCTCTTCAATCTTCGTCTTTTCCTCTCACTTTCAATCTTTCCTGTCTTCTCCTCTCTTCTATTTACTTCTGATTTTCTGGGCAGCGAGGGTTAACCTTGTGTGCGATAACCAACCTTGGTTATACATATTGGGTTATAGTGGCTGTGTACAGCTGGCGATGGCAAGCTTTATCAATGCACAAGTCTTGTCACGCCCCCTTGTTGGGCTCCGTGGTGGGCGGCTGGCATCGCTGCCGAAATCAATCAACACTTGATGGCTTCATCATTCCCCCGACTCAATGATCGTCCTCTTACAAAAAGAGGGCGCACCGAAGAAAACTTTCAATTTTTTGTCAAACGCAAACAATGCTTCCCACGTTTCCACGTCATTCATAGTCTTAACTCTGAAACGACCGCTAGGACAATTTCACCTTTCTGTGTTTCCAAATATCTCACTGACAAACTGGGCCCAGGCTACAAAGTGACCAAAATGGCCAGCGGCGACCTTCTCCTTGAGGTTCGCGACAAGGACCAACATGATAAACTTTCAAATCTAGTGGCATTCGGCAATCTTCAAATCACTGTGACACAGCACCGGTCAATGAACACAAGTAAAGGAGTGATATCTGATGATGATCTACTGAACCTGAGCGAAGAAGAGCTCCTAGAGGGCTGGAAGGAACAGAATGTGATTGAAGTGCGAAGGATAAAGATTAAGCGCGATAATAAAGAAATACCTACTAAGCATTTGATCCTCACCTTTGGGACAAGCGAGCTGCCAGATTCTCTTGAAACAGGATACACAAAGACAAGAGTGAGACCGTACATCCCGAATCCCCGCAGATGTTTTAAGTGCCAAAGATTCGGCCATGGCTCTCAAAGCTGCCGTGGCCGACTGACATGTGCAAAATGCGGCAACAATGAACACACTTCTGATAACTGTGGTAGTGCGCTCCACTGTCCAAACTGCGACGGTGATCATGCGGCATATTCACGATCATGCCCTACGTGGAAGAAAGAGAAAGATATTATTACTATGAAAGTGAAGGAAAACATCTCATTTCAAGAAGCGCGGAAACGTGTTTCCTTTCTGCATACCGCAGGGTATGCTGGTGCAGCGCGAAAGGGGGCAACGCTGCAGCAGACTCCGGCATCGGCCCGGCCCACAAACAGTGTGGCCACGGCTGTGCCACCTGCCCCCCAGGTGACAGCAGCCAGCGCTGCTGCGCCGTCTCTGAAGGAGGGCTCATCGACCTCTGGGTTGGTGGCCTCCAAGGCCCTGCTTTTCGAAGCAAGGCCTACCCCGAAACTACCCCGCTCGAGTGAGCGGAAGTCCAGCGGCTCCCAGGAGTCGATGGACACAACTCCAAGCCAGACGGCGCAGCCAGCGCCTCGGGAGCGACGCGATTCTCGCGAACGCTCCAAGACAAATAAACCACGGATTACGGGGCCTGGAAAGGCTTCGTAAGCCAACTTGAATCCTCTTGACACACAGCATATTAACATAAACAATATGGATACACAAATATTACACTGGAATGTGAGAGGTTTTTTGCACAACCTCGACGACATTAAAGAACTTCTACACAAATACAATCCAAAGGTGCTGTGTGTTCAGGAGACACACCTAAAACCAATACAAAGTAACTTCCTCAGGAAATACGCCATTTTCCGAAAAGATCGAGATGACGCACTCGCCTCATCGGGTGGCGTCGCCATTATAGTAAACAAAGATGTTGCTTGTCAGCGGCTGCCTCTCCGAACTCCTCTTGAGGCAGTCGCAGTCCGAGCGGTACTCTTTCAGAAGTTGGTCACTGTAAGTTCCCTTTACATCCCTCCGAATTATCAACTTTCCAGATCAGAGTTTTTAAGCTTTATCGCTGAACTTCCCCAACCATATATAGTTGTTGGAGATCTAAATGCCCATAGCAGCCTGTGGGGTGACTCTCGTTGTGACGCGAGAGGACGCTTAATTGAAAACTTTCTTTTTACCACAGATGCATGCCTGCTAAATAAAAAAGAGCCCACATTTTACAGCGTGGCACACAATACATACTCATCTATAGATTTAAGCATAGCATCAAGTACACTCATGCCATATCTGGAGTGGAACGTCATCAAAAACCCCTATGGGAGTGACCACTTCCCGATCGTCTTAACATTAACAAAAAGGGAGGAAAACTATCCTCATGTTCCCCAGTGGAAGATTGACTCTGCCGACTGGAAGCAATACAGAGAGCTCACCCGCCTAGCATGGGATGACATCCGTACACTTAACATTGACGACGCAGTGGCATATTTGACAGCATTTATTGTGAATATAGCGTCCATGTGCATCCCAGAAACACAAAGAAAGCATTCCAAACGACGTGTTCCCTGGTGGAATGATGACTGTAGGGAAGCACGAAAAAAACAAAATAAGGCTTGGGGCCGCCTTCGTGACTCTCCAACTGCAGAAAATCTTATAAACTTCAAGAAAACAAAGAGTGAGGGTAGAAGAACGCGCCGCTGTGCCAAAAGGGAAAGCTGGCAAAAATACATATCGGGCATAAATTCTTACACAGACGGAAAGAAAGCCTGGAACCGAGTTAACAAATTAAACGGGCGGCAGACTCATCCTCTGCCATTAGTAAACAATCAGGGAAACACTCTTGAAGACCAGGCTGATTTTCTAGGTGCCCACTTCGAGTACATTTCCAGCTCGGCCCATTACACAGATAAATTTCTACGGTATCAGCGGCAAGCAGAGCGATTGCCCCTGGATCGGAAAATAACAAAGAATGAACCTTACAACCGTCCATTTAACATGGCGGAATTTCAGGCGTCACTGAGTTGCTGTAATAAGACAGCGCCAGGAAGAGACAGAATAGCTTATGACATGATCAAACACTTACACCCTGAAACTCACAAAACACTTCTGTCGCTTTTTAACTCCATATTCTGTGGTGGGTATATCCCGGCTGCCTGGAAAGAGGCAATAATTATCCCTATTCTCAAAGAGGGCAAGGACCCGACTTCGGCTAGCAGTTACAGGCCTATAGCCCTAACAAGTTGCCTGTGCAAACTTTTTGAGAAAATGACTAACCGGCGCCTGATCCATTTTCTTGAAAGTAACAAAATACTAGATCCCTTACAGTGCGGTTTCAGGGAAGGTAGATCCACAACAGACCACCTTGTCCGCATCGAGACAAATATTCGGGATGCCTTCGTGCATAAACAGTTTTTCTTGTCGGTTTTCTTAGACATGGAGAAAGCATATGACACCACATGGCGTTTTGGTATCCTTCGCGATTTGGCAGGAATGGGCGTCCGAGGCAACTTGCTGAACGTGATTCAAAGTTATCTGTCGAACCGCACATTCCGTGTTCGAGTTGGTAACGTCTTATCTCGTCAATTTACCCAAGAGACTGGTGTACCACAAGGAGGTGTGCTGAGTTGCACTCTATTTGTTGTAAAAATGAATTCTCTCCACAGTGTCATACCACGCACAATGTTTTATTCTGTGTACGTGGATGATGTGCAAATCGGTTACAAATCTTGTAATCTTGCTATCTGCGAGCGACAGGTGCAGCTTGGCCTCAACAAGATTTCCAAGTGGGCGGACCAGAATGGATTTAGACTAAACCCACAAAAAAGCACGTGCGTCATCTTTTCGAACAAAAGAGGTATGCAACCAGACCCCGTTATTGACCTTAATGGAGAACGGCTATCTGTGGGTCATGAATATAAATTTCTAGGCCTCATCTTAGACTCTAAGTTAACTTTTGTCCCGCACCTGAAGTACCTGAAAACAAAATGCCTGAAGGCTATGAATCTGCTGAAGCTCTTGTCACGCACATCATGGGGAAGCGACAGGAGATGCCTCCTTAGCTTATACAAAAGCCTTGTACGCTCACGCCTTGACTACGGAGCCATAGTTTATAACTCTGCAACACCTAGTGCTTTAAAGATGTTAGACCCCGTTCACCATCTGGGTATTCGGCTTGCTACAGGCGCCTTCAGGACTAGCCCTGTAGAAAGCCTGTATGTGGAGTCGGATGAATGGTCCCTGCATCTCCAAAGAGCGTATTTAAGTCTAACTTACTCCCTGAAGGTAAAGGCAGATGTACAACACCCATGTCATTCCACTATAAGCGACATATCGGCTGCCAGGTTGTATCAAAACCGACCGTCCGTGAGGACTCCTTTCCCCCTGCGCCTAGAAGCCTTGGCTGAAGAAACAGGCATACTACTTAAAGAGAATGTCTTAACTGCTCCCAGTCGACTTCCACCACCTTGGGAATGGCAGACTATTGAGTGCGATGTCTCTTTCATAGAAATCTCCAAGCACGCACCTGAGACTCATATACGTTCACACTTCCTCGAGCTTCAGGCGAAGTACTCGTGTGCAGAATTCTACACAGACGCTTCCAAATCTCCTGCTGGTGTTGCTTACGCAGCTCTGGGACCGTCTTTTTACACATCTGGTGCACTAAATCCGCATACAAGTATTTTTACAGCGGAAGCATACGCTATCCTCTCGGCAATTAAACACATAAAGCTAATGAATGTTACCAAAGCAATTGTGTTCACAGACTCATTGAGCGTCGTTAAAGCTATAATGAGTCTACGAAAACACAAGAATTCAGTTTTTAATGAACTCTACAGCTGGTTATGCTCAGCTTACATGGGCAACCAAGTGGTCATAGTGTGCTGGGTACCTGGCCATAGAGGCATAAAAGGCAATGTAGCTGCAGACGAAAGTGCCACGTCAGTAGTTTTTAAACATACAGATAAAAACATAGCTATCCCTTACACAGACCTGAAGCCTTTCTTGCGCCATCAGTTGCGGAGATTTTGGCAAAGGCAGTGGGACAGCGAAGTTTCAAACAAGCTACATATGATCAAACCCAGAATAGGGAAATGGATGACAGAGAAAACGGCAAGACACAAAGAAGTGCTTCTCTGCAGGTTAAGAATAGGTCATACCTATGGCACACACTCCTACCTCCTTTCTGGAAGTGATCCTCCAAAATGTGATAGGTGTGGAGACATTCTTACAGTTCTCCATGTTCTTGTACAGTGCCCTGAAATAGAAGCCCAGCGTAAAAAGTACTTTTATCTCGCCTATCGTCAGCAAATCCCTCTTCACCCAGCATTCTTTCTTAACCATGAGCCGCTTTTTGATTTTAGTACAGTCTTAAAATTTTTAGCAGACGTAAACACTTTACAAATCATCTGGCCAGGGTATCTGTAGCGCAGCCTCGTCTTGGAGGCTGCAGCTGCAGTGCAAAAAGGTTGTACAGCACGTGCCTCTCAGCCCTTGATTTCAAGGAACTCCTTGAGGCACTAGTGCTATTGTATACGTCTTAGTATATCATCAATCCGTATCGGAATTTTTATAGTCATCACTTGAATCACTCGTCATTGTCATTATTTTAATACCAATATATTTTACGCAATTTACAGCGACTTGATTTTTAGGCCTTTTTACAGCCACGTTATATCAACCATCTATAACTCATATGCCACTCTATTTATAGTAAATTGAAAAACCATCACCATTTGTCATGGCGCTCTTTGGCCATATCTGGCCCTTGCGCCAATAAAAGCCATATATTATTATTATTTCTTTCTTTCTTTCTTTCTTTCTTTCTTTCTTTCTTTCTTTCTTTCTTGTGCCTGGCTCATACTCGCATATCCCTGGCTCGTACCCGCATATCCAATGTGGGTATATGCGTCACACGTGATTTTATTATCGTTAATGGTGACGTAACTGACGAGCAAGTGATGTTATCGATTTCATGACCTATCAATAATGTTATTCAAACATTCGTACCCTTCCATGACAATTTTGGTATATACCAAGTGAACGAGACGCGAGTTTTCGCCGCCGAAAATTGTTCTGCGCGTCGTTATGTCCGAGAAAAAGAGCATAGATTACTTTTTATAGTGTACACAGTTCATAAGAGAACTTGTAGCCGATTATAATGTTGTTTTCTCAGAGCGCATTATAAGTACTCATCATCAAAAGAAAGACACGAACATAATTACGAAAGCACAACGCCTGGCATTACGTGAAATAAATACCAGTGCGACGTGCGTTAACATGGGATCTAACCACGTGTTTACCTATGTTTGAAATGCACGTCCTGGAAAGACAGCGTATAGGGTCGCCGATGTATAGCATAAGCAAGAATAACAGAATGCTTTATAGGCTATTTCTTTCAGCCATAATGCACACGTGTGTGTGCCACTTCTTACTGCAAGTTCTGTCCAGCGGTGGCAATAAAAAAAATAATAGTACCTCTGACATTGCGCTGCGGGTAAATTGAACCCCCAGTATAATAAATGTGGCTCTATTTTAAGTCAGTGCGCCGAGTATTGCTACACACGGACACTTTGCTGAAGGCATGCAGTGCCATGTTCGACATGATGCTCGACGTGCTGCGTTCCGTGGCGAAAGAATCGATTTTTTTTAATTTCTTGCTCGTAAGCTTGCAGCCAATGACTAAATTGTTCATGCGCTTCGAGGCGGACAGATGGTTTTCTTTATAGATAAAAACACGCGACGTAAATGAATGATTGTCTAGTAAATCGATATTTATTCACTCTTTAACTGGGATTACCGACTAGAAAATCCACGAATCATCATCCTACTCCCTTGACTTTCCTTCTGGAGCCTGCAGCAAATATGTAACATTGGCATTTATGTCAATGTAATATTGAGACAGTTTTCAGCAGTCCACAATGATTCGTGACCGAAAGGGCTCTACGAACACCATTGAGCTAAACTTCCGGAGTTTTGACGCCAGGGAACTCCATGCTGTGCCGTACTAACTGCGACTGCTGAAAGTTTCAGAGCCCGAATTCTTTTAGGTGCACGATATGAAGACGGAAGGAACGACTTCAAGCGGCATCTTCATTTCTTTCCTATACACCTTCCGTCGCTATCTCTTAGCCTCCTATTTAAGAAGGGCTTTTTCAGATTAAAGAAAACGAACAAGGAACGATGGCCCATTCGAAGGGCGATAACTTATCGTTTTGTCTGTTTTATTTTTTTCGCCGCTGGAGTTAAAATGACTGCAACAGAGTGCCGAGCACGGACAGAGAGATGAACGGAAAGGAGATCTAAAGGCGGAGCCTGAGGTGAAGCGAGAGATGACGGCGAAGAGCGAGGCGGATGACTTCACCGACGTAAGAACTATACGGACTCACACTGGGCGTCCCGTTCCTTGGCCAACTAGGAACTTTTTTTTTTTTCCGAAGCGGAAACACAATGGACAAAGCGGTGCAAGACGGACGCCTCTCGGAAGCGCAGGTCCGCGTGTCGAAGAAAAGCGGGGAGTGCCAACAGCAGCACTTGCCGCGCCAACCACAAAGTATAATATCCTGTTCTGGCCCCGCGCCTCGGTGTCATCGCGGGCGGCAGGGGATACCTTCCGCGGACTGGACATATCTTTCTCATGGCTTTGCAGCGCGATGGCGCCCGAGCCGAAGAATGGAGAACGAAAGCGAAACCTAGGAACAACGCTAAAGAAGAAAAAAAAATATCGGTAAAAAAATTGAAGTCCAGGCGTAAAGAAAGTACGAAGAGTAACCAACCTTCGTCGTATTTTTGTTTGTGAATGTTTGAAGCCCACGATTGAGGATTGAAGAGGACGGTGCCACGGTGAAAGGAACAAAGATGAGAAGGAGGTTGGCTGGGAGGAACAAGAACCAGGAGAAACATCAGAGGAAGGAGGAGCGGTGCGGTTGGTACAGAGAGGAAGCGGCCGAGCAATGTGTAAGCCGCGGAGATGCGCGGGCATCTTCTACGCTTGACCGTCACCTCGAAAGCCGGTCGTCCGGGACCTTCCCTTTCCGCGTTGGTCCCGCCAGTTTTCTTCCTGGAGGGAAGAGCATTCCTCCTGGAGTCTTATACATTTCGTGGCTTCAAGCTCGAATTTGTTTCTTGTTCTTCGCGTTTGTTTTAACGTTCCACATATCCCTTCTCTCTCTCTCTTCTCTCATCGCTTTTCTTTCCCTCAAAAGTTGTTAATTTTTTTGTGTTTGTCTACTATTTTGCCAAAGAGATCTTTTGAGTCGAGAAGTGTCCCAAGAAGAGAGTAAACAAAGGTGTAGAAAAGAGCAAAGGAAGGTACTCTTTTTTTTTCGCCGTTCTCAAATCGCCGCCGTTGTAAAGCGTCGCGAGAGATAGCACGAGGGCTTCCTCTGTGTTTGTGCGCGCGCGCGTGTGTCTGTGTTTGTGCCGGGAGAGGAAACGCAGAGACCTGCGCCAACTTCTCGGCGTCTGGGCTTAGCGCCAAATAACAATCTATACACTGAACTTTTCGTAACTCGTACAAGCGCGCTGTTCGTCCAGGAGGTAGCAGCAGTCGCGGAAACAGAAAGCATCACCGAGATTTATATCGGCCACGTACGTACTCGTCCTCTCTTTCTCCCCATCTCTCCTATTGTTATTGTTCTATTTATTATTACGAGACCAGAGGTAGGACCCAGTCCATTCTTTCATTGCGCCTGGACGATAGCACGGGGGTCTTGCGGTGTGAACGAGGAAGAAATATCGGGAAGACGCGTCCAGTTGCCACGGAAACTGGAACCGTCATCTCTTCTTTCTGTTATTGTTCTTCTCTTTTCTTTTTTTTTTTTCTATTGGAGGGTGGGAAGAGGAGTGAAGAGGAGTGAAGCGGAGTGTTGTTTCAAAAGAGCATGTACTATGTGGAGGAGCAGATCCTGTATCACTACGTTTTTGTCAACAAAGCCAACAAAAAGACTGACGTGCTAGTGGGATATTTCGAGTGATCTCTTTCAGAGCGATAAAATCCAGATTGTAAGTGTCGTAGCTTCTTTTAACTGGAAACGCTATGTTCTCCTTACAGAGTTGATACCTGGAATGAACAGTATACTTACCTTGAAATGACTCAATACGTTGGACTGCAAGCCCTGCACGCGCCATGAAAAGAGTAAAACAGTGTTCCTGTGGTTACAGGTCTTCTTTTTCAAGCCACACAGACAAGTTTAGAACGTCACTGAATGTTTGCTTTCCACGAACCTTGCTCCTGTCCTGTCACCGTTTTTTTTTTCTTTTTCTAAGCTAGGGTCTTATGGTTCCCAGTCTCAGCGCGTCAGATACCGTAATCGCAACAATGTACGTGATCTATATTCCTGGTTAATCGTCTGGCCGGCATGGAGGCATATTAAGTAGTGTTAGGAATCCTAAATCCAATGCTCGTGATGATGTTTACGAAAGCAATTGCACTAATCAGTCTGCACTATTTATGTTCTGATGGTTTCTTTCATTGCTTTAGCTGATACATTATACCCAGCTCAGTAAGCCAACGGCAGAACGGACATAGGTTGACAAGATAGACCTCTAGACTTCCATTGATTCTTTATTGAAATAAATGCACGTTTGACAGGAATTTCAATTAAGCAACACTTGAAGTCCAGCGCTCTATCCTGTCTAGCTCTGTCTTTTCTATATCGTTCACTTTTCGTGCGTGGTAGAACGTATCAGCTAAGCCAACTGACCCAACTTTCTTCCTCAGCGTTTCTTCTTTGACTGTTCCCGAGCAGTTAACCGTTTCATCGTGTGCCGCTTGTCTCATTACTAGTTACCTAGGCGAAATGCTTCGGACAGCTCTCTCATATGGAGCGTTAAAGACATACGGAGCCTGGAGTTTAGTTGTCGCTGGTGCTGAGCTGTATTTAGAGTATAGATACACACTGGCATGTGAGAACCTTCACGCGCACGTGCTTTTGCCAGCGACCGCCAGTCTCACGCCGCGGCACGCTGTACTTAATTGGGAGCAGCATTCTGGTCAAGTTGGTAATCCATTTGAGCAACGCTGTACTAAGCTAGCTGCGAAGGTGTAAACCTGGAAGTTACAGTAAATACTTATAGCACGTCCTGATCCATACACGGCGAAGGGGAGAATGCGACGCTGAAACTGCCTGGCGAAGGCTTGTGTTCCAAACGAAGACAATGCAATACAAAGGCGAGGTTGCGAAGCTTCTTCGAATTTGGAAGTGCTACATATACGCAGCTTCTCGCAACGACATCGGGCGCTGACTCTCAGCACGATTCGACCGTGATGGCAGTGTAGTCTGCGGGAGAAGCACCGTTGGCGCTCGCGCGCGTCGGTGACTCTCGGGGCTCAGTCCACGCGAGACCCTAGCGCTGACCGCGACGCTGTGCAGCGTAGCGCGCCGAGGAAGCCAGCGCACCAAAAGCGCGAACATACGAAGCGCGAAGAGAAATGAAAAGGGTAAGAACATAGCGAGGAGAAGCGCGTACAAAAATAAGAAAAAAAAGGAAGAAGGTTCAAGAGAGATGTCGGGCGCCGGCCCAGGAAATATGTCGCCGCCTGGCGTGCGTCGCGCAAATATATATCTATAGGAGACGTGGAAGCGTGGAGGGGGGAGAGAATAGAGGAGAGGTTGTTGGGCAGCGGAGCAGTATAGACGAGCGTGTGGGCGATGAGCGCGCGTTGAGGATGGAAAGAAGGAAGCGACGAAACGTTACAGTAAGGGCAGCAAAGCAAAGGAGAGAAGGTCCGCGAAGATGGTCGTGGTTTTGGAGGAGAGCGTGGGTGGGGGGAGACGGGGGGGGGGGGGGGTACCCCGGACTCAAGATGAACGAGTTTATGGACCAGAGGGGGTTGCTGCTTGGCTGGCTCTGAGTGAGTTTATGTGTCCAGCATTGCGGTCAGCGGCCATGGTCGGCGGAGTCCGCTGCGGCTGATGGTGATGGATGTCGGCGCCCTGGGCCGGAAGGGCCCTCTCGTCGCTTCGCCGCCGCCAAGGGGGTTGCGATTGGGGGGACAACGTCCCCCGGGGTGCTAGAGGAAAGAGAAGAAACCCTGGGGGTATATAGGAATGCCTTTGCCTGCCGGTGTGTTAGCGATGGGCCCTCCTGCCTCACCTCATATACGTTAACCCTCTGTACTACTTATGTATTTTCTTTTCAAGTTCTTGCTTACTGTTCTAGGCGTAGACGGGAGGTAGACATATCAGCAAGCGGCATCCTACGCTTCAGATTAGAACTGCGTGACGCGGTACTAAAGAGGATTGAAATGTTCAGCATGAATTGGTAAATGAAAACTATGGCAAGGAGCCTGCTACTCTAAAGCTTTTAACGCCACTAGTGTTACCGAATAATATTGGTCTACGGGATACTAATACATGGCTAGGAAGACATCGAGTGTAGGTGCGTCCTTCTTCTTGAGTATCGCTGGCAAACCAATCTTGTATTTAACGCAGTTATATTCGAACAGGCAACTTCAAACTTAGCGTAACAACGCACCCGGATTTGTATAAGATTTGTATTGGCTCCACGTAAATGTGAATGCAATCGTGCCCGGCAACCCTGAATTAAAAAAGAATATAAAGAAAAACTTAGTAAGGTTTACTATTTGATGTTATTATTCGACGACCTATTTGACTGTCTCGCACCGTAGTTTAGGTGTCAGGATGTCTAACGACAAGGTACTGTTCAACTTTCTATGCTTCAAAATTCATACGTAACAAAATCTATATCCATTCACTTTTCATTCAAGCTATTTTACTTCCCTTCAGAATTTTTCTGTAAGAAAAAAAAAGAAAAAAAAAAAGGGATCGCGTGCTGGGGCATCCAGGCAGACCCACCGCTCATTCCCATCACAATTTCACAATTGCTGCATGAAAAAGATAGCAGGTTATCACAGGCACTGAAGTCCTCAAAAAAAAAAAAAAAGGTGATCCTCATTCACGGCTGGTAGGTTAGCATATACAGTATATTGCGACCGCATATTGAACTTATATGTCAAGGGCAACGAAATGTTTGGTAGGCAATACCAATTGAATTTATCCGCCTTTCAGGTTGTATCTTACATCGCGAAACAAGTGCTGATACTGGAAAAAGATACTACCACTGATGTACCTTGTCGCGCGTTAATCATTAATTTATTAATGAGATTTAACGTCCCAAAGAATCACTAGGGCTATGACAGACTCCGTAGTGGAGTATTCCGACGTATTTTGACCAACCGAGGTTAACGTGTGCCTAAGTCTAGGTATACGCTAGCATCTTTTGCACACAGCCCCCATAGAAATTCAGCCACAGTGGCCGGATGTCGAAACCGCGACCTCTAGATCAGCAGCAGAAAGCCATATCATCTGAACAACCACAGCGGGTCGTGTGCTGATGAGAAGAAACAAATCAAATGTATACTCAAACGTTTATACAAATAAATGTACGAAACATTTGTTATTCTGGTACTACTCAGGTCCTGCTTCCCGAACAACCTTAGAGTGAACCAGCATGGCAAAACATATTTCGATATCCAGTATTCTCGGCGCGGTGAGCTATGGAACAGAAGTACTGTACACAAGAGGCAAAAGGTGGCAAAAGGGGCAGTTTTAGTAAACAGTAAACAACCATTTTTAGCTTCATTTCGAGCTAAAGAACAGAAACAAAAGAAAAAGTTATCGCAAACTTCTTCGAAGTTTCCGCGACTCAAACAGAAACTACAACAGCAACAATGTATGTCCGACGACGTTTCTAT
Source organism: Dermacentor silvarum (assembly GCF_013339745.2). NCBI lineage: Eukaryota > Metazoa > Arthropoda > Arachnida > Ixodida > Ixodidae > Dermacentor > Dermacentor silvarum. Next base: position 150,589,921 of record NC_051159.1, on the reverse strand, counting down.
CCTTCAACGTAACGCAGCAAAAACAACACTGCGTCGTCGCAGTCATGCGACGTTCCCGGAGTTCTGTGGTCCTCCATTCCCCCTGTAGTGCTTCCTCCGCAGCATGTATCCCTACTACCGCGCAGCCCTCGCGAGAAAGACTGGGTAGAAACGGCGCGTACGTAGAAGCCCCAGAAATGGCAAGGGCATGGCGCACCTGCTCCAGACCGAGCCAACAATGGCGAGAGACAAATGCTGTCCACTTCCATTAGGCCCCATTGCCTCCTTCACCCTTTCGACCATTCTTTCTCCGTGCCCGCGGCCCAAAGACTGTCTCCGGTTTCCAGCCCTTACCGACCCCTCTTACCCACCCACCCACATCGTCATTCCTTTGTTTCCTCCTACCGTTCCTTTATTTATTTCCATCTCGCTTTACCTTTCGGATGCGAACGAACGTTCATCCCTTTTTCCCCCCTCTTTTTTTCCTCCTGCGTGCCGTTCGTCCTCCTTCGCTCGGCGACCTCCCTTGACGGTTCCCAGGATCGTCATTAGGAACAATTACACGCCCTCGGAATAACCGTTAGAGAAAGCGCGGGCAGAATCGTCCAGCAAAGCAACGTGTTCCCGACCTCACTTCTTTCTTCCCTATTCTTCGTTTCATGCCTTTCTTTTTCTCTCTCTCTCTCCCGTCTTCCCTTTTGCGTCTTCACCGTCACTCGCTGCTTCTTCCCTCGCACCACACGCACGCGCACACGGACATACAAACGCTGGCGCAATTGTCCAGCCGATAACCTGGCGTTGCTGTCCTCTCCCTATCTTTTCCTTTTGTCTTCTTCCCTTTTTTTTTCTGCCCCTTTACGCTCAGCGCGGTGACATTTCCTGCGCCGGGGATGCGACCGTTCTCCCCCATACAGCCTCTCGCCGCCTTTCTTCTGGTCGTTCATCGGTGTGGCCGTTCCGGCGGAGCAGGATCTTTATTACTCTTTTGTTTTTGTTTTTCAGCCCCATTGTACCTTTTGTTTCTGCGGCGCGCACCTTTGAGACACCGGGTTCCCGCTCCACCCTGCACCCCGTCAGAGCTCCGTGGAAGCCGCGCGGCGCTTAAAGTACCTTCGACTCACCCACATTGCAGAGCCGCTGCCGTTTTGAGGATGAACTGCAAGCGGGGCTCTTTAATTTTTTTTTCTTTCATCCCGGCGGCAACCGCTTGCCGCGCTGGGACAGACCGCGATCATATATAGCCTTGCCTCTGCTTTATTGCCTCCCTTTTGTTCGTTTCTCGCTTTAATGTTCGGGCTCTGTTTCGCTGTTATTTTCGTGCGAACTGGAAGACAGACTCAGCGGCGAGAGTGCGGCGCACCCCTTTCTATATTTGAGCCAAGCACGTAAAGTGCAAACGGTCTTCTAAGATACAATTCGTTTCCGTGTGGGTGCTGCATCTTCTGTTGATTTGGCACTGATGAGACTGCCTTCGAGATACGCGAGCTTGCCACCGATATGCCCCATTGGCGAGAAGGGGTTTCCAGTAATTAGGGATCGATGTTTCATTCAAATTTTCAACGCGAACTCGTTCCGAACGCCGTGTCTGGAGCGGTTGAAATATATCGTAGGAAGAAAAAAAAGAAAGGAAAAAAGAAAAACATTGCCCCAGCCCAAGTCTTATTTTCGTTCTCGCTACAGCTTCCCTTCGCGTAGTCAGAACACCTCACGGAATAAATAACCTGTCATCAATTGCGGCGATGCAATTACGAACACGAACGCTCCAAAGTTCGCACTCATCGGAGTAGATACTCTTCGCTAGCAAGTCTCGAATTCCCCTGCAACGTGTCTCGAGTGCAGGCGTCTACAGCGCGTATATGTATATACATGCGTCCAGTACATACGGATACGCGTTTGTCTATGCGCGGAAGGGGCCACTCTGCGCTCACCGACAAAAGTTTTGTCTCAAATTCTCATCCTTGAGAACGTACACACACCACCCCACTCGCGCACACGGTCAGCTTGCTCTGAAAATTCCGTTCGCTGCCACGTGCTGCCCGAAACGAAAAGTAGAAAGAACAGCCGCGTAAGAACTCAGTGTGTATTCATGCACGAGTGCACGCAAATACCTCGGGGGCCAGCAGGCACAAAGTGAAACAGTGAGCGCTCTCCGACTAGACGGTGTATATATAGGTTTACCTCTGCGATGCGCAAAACGTGACTGTGAATTTCGGGTCGGTCTAAATCAGCTTCAATAATTGAAGTCGAGGCCCAGCAACAAGCGTTGGTGTTTCTTCACGGGTGTCGGGGAGGCCTCACTCGTGAGAAGATTAAGTGCGCTCGAGCCAACGCTTTCCGAAGTTTTGTGTTTCTCGACTCCGTTGACGTAGCTGGGTATATTTATATTTATCGATGTAAGCGGACTTACTGCGTGCCCGAGGTATAAGTTGAGAAATTGTTTCTAATCGTCGTGGACTGACGATAGAGCATTAAGTATTCTACAGCTTCTTGAAGTTTCCACCCCTCGTGAGGATACTTGATACATGCCCACGCACCTTAATCTTAACAGGCGCGTATCAAACGAGTTTGGTTAACCCTAGGGAATGCTGATGCCAGTCTCCTAGTTTCTTTAGTGCCGAAAATACCCTCCTCCCGAGAGTTTATGCTTTACTGCAGCGGATATTTTCTTTTTTTGTGAAATGGTGATCCTTTATGGCATTATTCCTGCGCTGGCAAAGGGCTGCTGGCAGTATTGATTGATAGATTGATTGGCAGATTGATTGATAGATTGATAGATAGATAGATAGATAGATTGATTGATTGATTGATTGATTGATTGATTGATTGATTGATTGATTGATTGATTGAATGAATGAATGAATGAATGAATGAATGAATGAATGAATGAATGAATGAATGAATGTGGTCGTGAGAAGTGTCTAGGTGTATGCAGAGTTCTCATTAAAGTTTCATGATTGCGCACTCACAGTCGAGTGCCGCGTGTTAGATGTAATCGACACCATTACTCTAGTGCACTATGTGCGCGCAAACACGAATGCACAGACATAAAAAATTATGCTTTCGCTGGGGCTTTGAAGCAGCAAGAGAGCATGTAGTACGGTTTCACTGAGACTACTTGTAAGCTGGTGGATCTGCGCTCTCCTACCGGGAGACAGCCTGCACAAAACCTTCATTTCAGTTTACCTAAAGTGTAGCCCTTTCCCGCAATAATCCAAATCGGTGGGATGTTAGAGTGACAATTCAAAATTTGCGATTTCTGTGACAAGAGAACACGATAACAGAATTTTTTTTTTTTGTGCTATGGAAACCCCGCTCCATTTGTTCGCCTTTGCTTGTCGCTTTTTTTTCTATAACCGTGCCCGTCTCTATCTAAATTTGTCTGTATTGCTCTCTGTTGTATCGACTCTCTTAGCACTTCAATCATTTCCCTTTAATTCCTTGGGGAAAGCGGTAGGCCGCTTTAAATTCCTGAGGTCTCGCCCAGTGTGAAAGCTGAACTAATCTCTCCCGATTGAGTTTTATTTTTCTTTCTTTTTTTTTGTCCACTTCTATCCCCAACCTTTTGGGCCTCGGCCGCTTTAAACTGATTACAATGGTGCGTATATGAAGGTAAAGGAGGCGCGTGAAATACTGGAAGTGAAAAGGACGAATGTGAGGGCGTAAAATAAAACGAAAAAAAAGTACATACGTGTAAAATAAGGGAAAGTCTGGGGATTATTCTTCGATGAACTATGAGCGAGGAACAGCGACGACAGCGGGAAGAAAATTGGGAACCACGGGAGTGGGTGGGAATATGTGAGGACCTTATACGGAGAAACAAGGAAGTTCTCCCGTCAGATGTAATCCCCTCGCCGCCGAAATGAAAATTAAGGTGACGATAGCAGGGGAGTGTTTGTTCTCGGTATCGCTCGTATAGAAGGAACTTCGAGTCAGACGTGCCTGGACTGGGTCGGGCATTGTTGGCAACGGGAGAATTTGTGGCTTGAGTCCAGGTCGCCCGCTGGCTTATGAATATACGTGTGTGCTCGAGAACAATGATAAAAACCCGCATTAAAAAATTATCTAGAACAAACGCACAAGAGGGCCATTGTAACGATATAGCTGTCATTCTCGCTTCCAAGCTATATATATATATATATATATATATATATATATATATATATATATATATATATATATATTATCTTTTTCTCGCTTGTAGTATGGCCTTCAATATGTCGGGTGTGTTCGACGGGGTGATCATTTCTTCATTTTGTACAGAATATTTGAAAATCACTTCTGCCAGGCAGCAAAATTCTAATCCTTGAGCTGGAAAAAGAGGCGGCCATTGCTTGCAACGAAAATCGAAACACATAATCAAATAATTGAAGAAAGTTAACTAATCAACCTCTTAATTAATTACTTTATGGAATATATTGTAATTTACGAATTGTAGCCGGTAATGTCGTTAATTTGCAACGGCATGCACTGAGAACGAATTTCTAGGATGGCATGGGTTTCTAAATATGCGCCATCAAACTATAGGTAGAAATGCACTGTTGTTCCACTCGCTTTTTTTAACAGAGCGCTTTTTTATCCATTGAAGCCCATGTAAATTGTCGCACACTTCGACAATGAATATCTTGAAACTGGTGTCATCCCGAAAATTCATTCTAAGTGCATGGACAAGCTCACCCGTTACTATGCGTAAATTGTGCTGTAAAGTAATTAATTATGAAGTTAATTAGTGAATGTTTGTTAAGTAGTTGAACATGTGTTTCTGTTTCTCGTGATAGTAATGCCCGCCTCTGAAGTTTACAGCTCAAGAAATGGAATTAAGCTATCGGCCACAGGTGATTTAAAATTTCTTTTTTAAACTTAGATATTATCACCCGGTATATGCGCACAATAATTTTGTCACTACCTTCTTTTTTTTTTTTTGGAAGGGGGAAGAGGTGATACGTCTCCAGGCTTTTTCTTGTCCTGCAATCTGTCTTTCGATAAATAGCATGACATCTGTAAAATAGGTGGTTCGCGCCACCTGTGTTACACTGCCTGAATGTCTACGCTCTGAGTAAAAGCAGTTCCACTTCTCTTGTCAACTTGGCTGGTCTCGTGTTGAACTTTCTACAACACCAACGCAACACAAGTAGCAGAACTTTGCTCTACGTTGAGACTGAATGCAGTGATTCCTTAACGACGTCAACTCAATGCGGGATTCCTGGCTCTCGCAAAGTACATCGCACGTACTGTGGGACCTTCGGACTGGACCCCCACGCAAGACGGCTAAACAGTTGGTGCAGGCAGCCACCGGACATCAAGAGCTGAGGTTCCCCAATGCATCGCGCACTTTCTTTTACATAAAGTTTATTGCTACTACTACTTGACGACGGCGCATTATATGCAAGCCATTGAAACCCCGTTCTCCGATTTGTGCTTTCTATTTCCTTGTTTCCCCGGGATTCTGCCCAAATCAGTGAGTTACAGTAATGCATATAAAAGCAAAGTCAACTCTTAAGTGCACAGGTAGCAAGCACCGCCTAAGGCCAAGCAAGCCACTTGCTAAAGCCCACGTACGCACGGGTGCACATAGAAGCATGAGAAGCATGCACGCACACACACACACGCATGCACACACACGCGCATTAGTAAACACTCAAGCTTACGTGGGGGCGAACACATGAAAGCTCAGACGCCGACGGAAGGCCGTGGTGTACTTAACGGCGATGACTCAGGGATGCAAATGCGAAGATAGCGCCGCCTGCGTCCTGAGATGATTATTGGGGACAGAAGGTTAAATTAAACGAAGCAGGAGCAAGAGAGACGCTGTCTAGCGCCGCCACTACGGAAATAAGAACAGTCGCATGTGATGGCTCGGGAATTGGGGAACGAAAATGAAAACGCAAGGGGTGGGGCAGAAGCGAATACGACAATGCTTGCGAGGGATGGCGGGCGATTGTTCGCGTTTGGAATAGCTGTATATGAACAGATGAGACGAGCACACGAGAGAGAGAGAGAGAGAGAGAGAGGGAGGAAGAACGAGAAAAACAAGCACCGCACGCCCGAGTCGTGTAAGCACAGAAAACAAAGGCGGAGAAAACGAGGTACGGAGTCCGAAATGAAGATTAGTAAGCAAAAAGAAGAACCTAGATGGTATAAGAACGAATGCAGAGGTTCTGGATGTATATACAGACGCAAGAGGGTCGGACAGAGGGTCGAGGGAAGTGATCTCAGATTGGATAAACGATTTTGGGCGCTTGCCTGGCGTTTCTGACCGTATTACCTTGCTTGTGGTGTTCGGTGTTTTAGTTTCTGTGCCTGCTGTGGGGCTCGCTCCGTTTTGAGAGAGTCCCGCGAGAAGATGGAGAAAAGGTGAGGGGAAGAGGGGGAGCGCGCGGTGCTCATCTTCCCGCCTCAAGAGGCCAGCTAGCTGCGGCTGTGCAGCACGAGGATAGAAAGAAAAAGAAAAAAAGGAGGCGGGGGAGGGGGGGGGAAGAGGAAGAGCGGGGAAGAAAAAGAAAGAAGGAAATAAATGCAAAGGTGAGACAGCAGATTGAGAGGCAGAAGAAAGAAAAAAAAAGGTGGTGGGTCGGGCAGAGAGCTCTTGCGGGCCGAGAACGGTGGAAGGCAGGGCACTCCTTAATTGGAACACAGCTCGGGGTATAAGGGACGACGAGGTAAATGTATTGAGGGGCCTCTCTTGGAGCAGCGCAGAGGTAGTTTATAGAGGTCGTGTTCTTCTCGGAGAAACAGGCGAGAGGACAAAGAAAAAGAAGCAATCAAGACCAGGAAGAGCGCGCAGGCTGGAAAGAGGAGCAAGACGTTGTTAGCGTGTACGGCTGTTCGCTTGCACGCGAGTAAGGCAAAGGTGTTTGGCCAGCGCGAGGTGCGGAGGAGAAAACGAACTCGGCGCCGCAGACCGTTCATGCAACTCGAGCTTGGAGAAGAGAGAAGTGGAAAGGGTGCAAGAGGAAGGGGGTAGGGAATTGGAACCCGGGGGTGGCATGGCTCCCATCGGTCGGTAGGTCGGTCCGTGTTTATTCACTTGCAGAGAGAAACTCGATAGTGTCTCGGGACAATTAGTTGAAAGGCGGTCGAGGAGAACGCGCCTTGTGCCACCACCGGGACCACCAGGACTCCTCCGCTATCCGCGCACGACAGTCTGCCGATTTACCGTTGTAGATACTTGTGTGTGAAAGTGAGATTGTAGGTGTGCTGCACAAAGGACTCAGGATGCATTGTACGCTACTTAACAACGCGGGCGTTTGGAGTGGTGTGATCGTAGCTGTGCCGCTTACGATCAAGGAATAATGATAGTGGACGAGCGCAACACGTTGGCAGCGCTTCTAGTAGAAAAATAAAAGAAGAAAAAGTCAAAGTAAAACGCCTCCTTCCCCCCCCCCCCTCTCTCTCTCTCCCCGCCCCTTTGCGCACGATGGAAGACTGCACCCCTCGGGCTGCTCTTCAAGTCACCTGAAGCTCTACCGTGCCCTCCTGAGCTTCGTTGACGACACCGGCCTCACTGACCGTGTCTAAACTTTGACCTCCCTTCTCCCGCGCCTCCGGCGCCTCTGATGCTGCTGCTGCTGCCTCTGCGATCTTTCTCTCCTCTAACTGTCAATCCCACTTCCCCTCTGTGCAACGCGGTTGAGGTGTCCTCTATTGAGAGACAGTTATCGCGTTGCACTTAACCCAACTTTTCACCCCTTTCCACAACAATCTCCAAGGAAGACGGCGCGCCACGTCCCCGCTTTCCTACCTCGCGCGCGCAAAATTGAGGCACCATCGTCGGCTCACCCTCGGACGCTTTCAATCGCATATACAGCATACGGCGCGCGGCAACCATGTAATCGCACTTGGACTTGATACGGTACATCATGGCGACGCCGACGGCGGAAATGCGCCTAAAAGAACGAAAAAAAAAATGCTGTAAGCTTATGAGGCGAGAAACTTAATTGTTCATCCAGGGATTATACTTTTATCAATGATAGCATGGTCCGACTTTCCTCTCCTTTGAGACGTAAGATTATCGCTATATTTCGCTTCTATTGTACAGGAACAGCTTTGGCAGAATAGTAGGTAGCATAAGGCGACAAGCAGTTGTGTACTTCTGCGCCGGATGTACACGAGGTTTTGTCGCCTCGAGGGCATCGCGCGATGTTCGGATTTTAACATTCTATAATTCTCAGCTGTGCAGCTCGACATGAACCTCATCTCAATACGGCAGCCTGTGCTGGCACGATGAAAGCACTGCTCGCGCGCCCGACACGCATTGAACATTCTGAGCCGATTTACTGCGGCATCCAGACAGCCCTCCAACTACTGGTGCGCGTTAGAGCTTAAGTCTCATTCACACTAGGCCGACACGACACTGAGTTTGGTCTGCCGACTGTTGGCGACTGCGTTCTCCTTTCTTCACCATTGGCCACAGCGTTTCTCGGTCTGTAAACTGCTGTCGCCAACAGTCGGCCGACCAAAATTAGTGTCGTGTCGGCGTGTGTGAATGCGCCTTTAGCAGGCCAGGGGCCAACAAAACCCAGAGACATGTCGGTTTGCACAGACGGCATTGCACGGTTGGTTTGACAACGACCACTCGAGACGCCCACCTTCGCTCGAGGGCACGGCTAGAACGCCTCGAGGTGGTGCTTCGGGCAAAACAAACCACTTCCGTGCGTGCCCGCGCCGGACTTGCCGGTGTCCGACAGCCGGTGGTATGCGCGCAGTCGGCAGAACGGCCGGCGTGCCTTATCGGCGAGCTCTGCGCGGAACGCAGCCGCCTGCCTGGCTGGCTGGCTCAGCGTCGCCGAACCTTGAACCCCGAAAACGAGAAAGGGGATCGGCGCGCACTCTGCTGTCCTGTGCCCGCACCGCTTGGACCGTCCACTATATTAGAAGCCCCGCTAGACACTCGCGCCGCAGAAATTGTGGTCGATTGGACTTCGTATTGCTCAGCGATTATTGTTTCACCGGCTGGAAAAACGTATACAAGCGAGTGGGATTTGGAAGTTTCTCGCCCGAGACGAGCAGAATCGGGATGACCACGTGACGTTGGTATGCGATCTGTTCTGCGCTCTGCAGTGTGAAACTGTCAGTGATTAGCTTACTGCCTGATGTGCTGAGCCCTCAAGTGACTTGTGATCATAAATCCGCATTCTCTCTGCGTTTGGTGAAAGTCCCATTGCCTCTTCGGAAAAGCTCAGCGAAGCTACCGTCTTGACGTTGCGATGCGGACTAAGATCGTATTTCATCGCCTCTTCAAGACCTTCCTTTGGAATAACGGTGGGTGGTCCATGTCCGCGTGACTTTAATCGCCAGTTAAACTGCGCTTACTACAGTACCAATACTTGTACTCAGTGAAGTTAAAGAAAGGCTAATGTGGTTATTAAGCTCAGTGAAGCGATAGTCACTAGTTCGGCAATCGGCCTGCATAGGGCCGAGACGGCTGTAATATAGACCTTTGTGATTTTGCACGTGACGTGCATCACTGTCTCTATTTATTTGTTTTCCTGCGCAATATGGCGGCGTTTTAAAGGTTCTATAGCCAAGCTCTAAATGTTTCAATCGCCAGATGGGAAAGAAAATCAAGAAGGCATGTACGGTGACATCATATGCGGTACATGATCACTGATGTATAGAAGCAAATCGTTTCCATGCAATGTGGTCACGTGCTGGGCCTGCCATTATGGTTGGTTCTTGTTTTGCGCAGAAGGACGGTGACAACTGATTGACTTATTGATTGAAGTAATAACGTACACAAATTTAGGTTCGTCATCTTCAACATGACGAAAGGTTTGATTGCCTTTCGAGAGGCCTGTTTTGAAAACACCTGACGTAACAGCTGACTGCCTTGTTCCCTCAGTTTCTTGCTCAATTTCTTTTTAGTTTGATAGATAGATAGATTGATTCTTTATTAGTCTATCATAGTACATGGGATGGGAGGCGAAGGAAAAAGCCACTTAAATATGGCTTGAGGGATTCCTTCGCCGCCGTACTGGTAAAGACAGGAGCCGAAGCACGAGTGTTTTGTTTGCATTGTCATACACTTTGACAAAACAATAAAATTAAACACATCACTAGTTACTGCCCTACACAGAGCGTCATGCATCAGCATGCATCATTATACATCAGCATCATACATCAACACAAGTGTTCCTTACAACGTGTACATTGTAATAGTGGCATTTAAGAATATACTTCTTCTTTCTGGGGTTTTACGTGCCAAAACCAGTTCTCATTATGAGGCACGCCGTAGTGGAGGGCTCCGTGTTAATTTTGAGCACCTGGGGTTCTTTAAGGTGCACTACAACGCAAGCACACGGGCGTTTTTGCATTTCGCCTCTATCGAAATGCGGCGGCCGTGGCCGGGATTCGATCCCGCGACCTCGTGCTCAGCAGCGCAACTGAGACTACGAGCGAAGCCTTAGCTGACTGAGCCACCCCGCGGGTGCATTTAAGAATATAAATATGCGCAAATAAAAGACCACTCTAGGGGTAAACCCTATAGGTCAGAAATAACGTCTATAAGTTAATTTTACTTCATGGATGTCATTCTCTTTTTATTATAGTCATTTAGTAAGCGCGAAGTTTGTTTTGAAGCATTTGCTGACCATAACCAGTGCGACAATTTGGAACATTCCATAACTCTGTTGTTCTTGTGTTACATGGCAGTTCTTTCCGACGGCGATTCACTATCGCTATGAAGAAAGAATTAGGGCGGTCGTGATAAGGCCGATAGTCACGCTACGATCTCTACTCATATGTGTGTTGTGCTCAAATTATTCACAATGTTTTAAAGACGTCAAGTAGTTCGATGCGTCTGTTCTTTTGTATTGACAACAACAGCTTGTTCAATGAAATAACTACTGGTAATGCTTGTCTTGAATACGTTTTTTTTTTCATCTGCATAAAAATCTAAAACCGGTTTTTATTATCGTGCTGTACGTCAAAAAGCCTAGAAAATAACGAGACAATCGCCTCGGACATCAGAACACCTGCAGTGGCTTGAACCTGTGCCGACATCTGTCCCGATTTGAACACTGTCCGATGGGAACCTGTCCCGATGGGAACACTGCCGCCGTGGTCGAGAATGAAACCTGTAACTTTATTCTCAGTGGCAAGATGCAGTAGTTGTGCCATCACGGCAGGCGAAAAAAAATCGCAATGCAAGTGAGGTGCGTGTTATCGGTCGCCACAGCGGTCTCTCGTATACGACTACTTTCACTTGACAGGTTCGTTTAGAGCCGGCATCAAGTCAACGGATTGCAGGCAATCCACCTCCACTTACTGCATACCTTCATACAGCAGACGTTAAAAGAGGGAGATGCAGAAAGCGAGGTCCTTGAATTAATTAATGGTTGAACCAACTATGATTAACACCAATACAAAAGCTTGTTACCGCAGACACACATTGAAAAGCAGACTAAATCCTAGTAAAAATACAAATTATTGTTGTTTGCGTTGAGTGGTTGTGTACTAATAAATGTTTTTCTGTGCTTTCTCTGCAGGTGAGTCCGATGTTCCGATGTGAGCTGAGCCTGCGATTATTACAAATGTGAGTAAAGTGCATGGCCTAACTGTAGAAGGCTTTACATGAAAGCGGCGGTAGATGAAAACAGTACAGGAGGCTGGAATTTAATTAAGGTAATTGTCTTAAGGTATTAAGGTAACAGCAATAATTTTAAGGTAAGTTTGTTTCCTTTTGGTTAGAATTTGGTCAAGCCTCTCCTTGAATTTCGCTAACTACACCGGCACCAATTATTCCACGGTGTTTTCACGTATCTTGGGTTGCTCATTACAGAAGAGAAGTCGTCAAATTATGCCAGGTTATCTTTTGCTTTATTTTAAAAATGTAGTGGTCTCTTATCTTTTTTGGCCAACGAGCTCTTAGCTTGCCTCGGACTGATAATGCCGCAATCTGTGATGTAGTGTCGTGGTGCGGGTGATGAGTAACGTCTTCATCCAGTACCCGTGGCAAATGTCACTGCGTGTGCTTAGGTTGTCAAACAGCTAGTCCTCTAATGTAAAGTCATCATATCTGGCAATGACTCACGTGCATCAGTTTGGTATGCTCTCATCACATTGGCCTGCAGAACTATCGCCGCTACGCGGAAGCGTGAACGTTATATGGTGTTGATTGGTGGCAAGCGCGCCTTGATGTATCCGCAAGTTCATTGATCTGAAATGCGGTATAGTTTTTGCGCCACACGCTATCGAAGCTGTTTTCGTATACTGGCGCAGTGCCAGTGAAGCTGGATTCACGCGACGGGGCGCAACGCTGATTCAGTCCGTGGATGACAATGACGTAACTCGGGGCCGCTGAATCACGCTACACGCGAGGACGGTGCAGTAGTAGTGCGATTCGTAGTAGCTCAACCCCGTCACGGTAATCTTTGAACTGAATCACCATCCCTCCAGTCGTGCTAATCCACCTTAAAGCGCCACATTGACATCAATGTTGAAAATTTCAATCTGATGGAGGGTAACAAGACCGGCACTATTTGTTTTTATTTTTGCTTATTGTTTTTTTTTTATTTTGTATTTGCTACAAATAAACTCACTTAGACAAACTAGGTCGTCCGCTAAAGATAGTTCGGTATATCAACCAATTGGATATGCGTCAACTTGGGTGCAACCAACTTTTACGACGAGTTTGTTATACACGCGTGTACAACAAAGCTTCGCGACGGTGCTGTAACACCCCTTGAAGACCTGACTCACGCAGCATCACGTAGACGAAGAGGAGTAGAATGTTGTTGACTGCAGGCGGATCTAGCCGTGCTGAAATTTTCAGCAATTTCTCGATCCCAGCACCGCATTTCAGCAGTGTTGAATAAATCTAAAGGCTACAGATATACGTCGCTCAGTGCGTCCTCACTAAAAGCGCAGGCGACGCGCGCTAACGATGCGGAACGTGACGACAGCCCCTAGCTTGTGAGTCATTGTGCGTACTAAACCACGTCCGGCCATCTCCACGACACGTATAACGCAGCGCGTATAACGCAACATCTGAGTATGCGTCACATCGCACCCTAATTAGTTATGTCCGAAGATGGCGTGAAGCATGCTCAGCTGCGTGATCGAAAAAAGAAGCACGCTCGGTAAGCATACGGAGAAAAAAAAATGTTGCTGCGGGTGGTTTTATGACGCAGGTTGGAGCGTTCGGAGTTCGGTATATCTGATGTGCAACTCGTTTCAAGGGGTTTAGTTTGAATAAATATCGCTGAATAAGCCTTGCGTGTCCGATATTCAGCAGAATTCGCTGTACCCGCGTTCGTTGTAATCGGTTTCGACGATATTCTTCTCTCTCAGAGGATCCCCACGAATAGACGTCTTATGGTTGGCAGAGAGAGATACAGAAAACTGGAAATGTGGCATTGTAATGTCGTAAAATACAAGGAGATAACAAAATCACGTACTTTTGATATGTGTTTTGGATAGTGAATAGGGCCGTCCTGACATGGCGGAAAACGTTTACCGCTCCTCTATGAAGCGAGCCGTCGATTGCAGCCACTGAGATCAATCTTGAGCGGCCCATATCTTGCACACCGCTTGCACCTTGGTCTTGACATTCAAAACTGGCGGCAGGGTCAGCCTCAACGCTGCACTGGTATCACCAGTAGAGGGCGTAAAGTACACACACTGAAGATAGGAGCGCAGGAAAGTGCAGAGGTCAACAAGACCATGGCGCCGTTGATAATGGCTTCCACCAAGTGTGTCAGTATGCTTGGCCGAGGCCCTGTCCTATAGGCCCTCTAAGTGGAGATAGCACCTTAGTTCTACCAACTGCCCCTTACATGTACACACCGTCGGCGCTATCGAGATACGCACCTTGCCTCAAGTTCAACAGGCAAACCTTAGGAACGCCTCAGACAACAGATACCTCTGGACGCTCCGGAGTCCGTGTGCAACGTTTCACTGCGTTGTCACCGAGTCTGTAGTCACCAAAATGCACTGCGTTAGCATTGCAAAGAAAAACAATACGCATAACAACGTTAGGGTTCCAGTTACCCCTTGCGACGATCCAAATCTACCTGTGATTACTTTTATGGAAAATTCAGGCAGAAATCCTTTGGAGAGAGAGAGAGAGATAGATGCATGCTTTAATGATATGCTGGAGATGGTAGCCTGGCTATTCGCCCGACATGCTACTCCAGGTGCTGGGTGATGATTATGATATATGCAGTGATAAACATTTAACAGTACATACAGTCACACGCACACACATATTACACTATTTACTAAGTTTCGTTAAGGCTCATTGCCCGCAAGAACATCAGCAGCGCTTTCGTGGCGCGTAACGCGCAGGTGGTGCTTTGCCATGGGCCGGGAATATGCCGCATTTCCAAGCTCACGTCTTGTTTAAGGTGTAATGCCGCATTCAAAGACTGTCTCTCTGACGTGTAGCGGCAGCAGTCACACAGAACATGTTGCAGATCTTCTGGGGCGTTAATCGTGCTCTTAAAGTAGTTCGTGTGGGCGACGCTTAGTCTGATGCTGTGTAGGCATGTTTGGTCTTGTTTATTGAGGCTTCGCGGCATGTAGAAGCAACACGGTGGATAAATTTTGCATAGGCGTCCGTTCTGATGACTCGCATCTGCCCAGCGGGATCGCTGGAAACGCCAAGCATGTGCAGATACCAGGGTCGCGGCGTCTTTTCTCGAGAAAGGTATTTGGACCATTTCTCTCGAAGTGTCGTGTGCGGTTTCGGCAGCGTGGTCAGCGTGGGCGTTGCCTTGTATTCCGCAGTGGGCTAGTAACCACTGCAGCGGCTATAGCATTCAAATGCTGAAGCACATGTGATGATGGATGGAGCACGTGCAGGCGCGTGTTCAAAAATGTCACTTGGTAACGTATCGCCATTGTCTTCTTAACGCGTGATCCGGCTTAAATATCTGCAGAGAGAAGTAAAAGAACCACCACCTGAACGCGTCATGCATCAGCCGTTTGCTGCAGCCGGGCTTCTCTCCCGCGCTTCCCTGGGGACCAGCTGCGCTATCTAGCGACGAGTGCGCGAAGACGCGGTTGCTGCTGTGTTTGCTCGCACATCCAGCGCGAGTCACTATTCGAATGTGCGCATCATACATGCACAACCCTTCTGAAAGCTGTTGACTGAAAAATTCTGACGTTACGCTTTAATTTACTTTCTGGCGTTCCTCTTTTTTGCGTTGTCTCCGAGATTACGCCGGTGTCGCGCCGGTGCGTGCATGCTAACGCCGAGATTTAATCCCTCATCGTCCAGACTGTGATCGTGTGATACAGCATCGGACTGTTGTGATCGGGGGCCGAGGTTCGATGCTGACCTGTACCGAAGTTTTTCAAGTCTGTCTTTTTGTTAGAAAGACCACCGAAGTAAAGAGGCTAGACACACGATAAAAACTACAAATTGGGAGAAGTAGACTAAAAATCATAAGTGGTTTAAAAGTGCTCTTTTCTCTTCTCATCTCTTCTATCCGTTCCCCTTGCGGAGTATACAACAGCGCACTTACTCTGGTTAACCTCTCGGCCTTTTATTTGTGATTTTCTCTCTCTCTCTCTTATGAACCCCACTTTATAAATAAGCGAACCCGCCTCTTCTTAGTTAGAGAAGGAAAGAAAAAAGAAGACATCATGTTCCACAGCATAAGAAAGTTATAAACGACTTAGTATGGGTAGACAAGGGTCTCTACATTGATGAAGAAATGACGCAAATTACCCGCAATAAGACCAACAAACACTTGAGGGAATCACAGTCCACAAAAGAACTGTTCCAAGCCTTCCCTTTTCTCGGCGACCACGCATGAATGGAGCCGTCTTCCTGCCCACGTTATAAATGCTGAAACTCGCGATTTATTTTCAACCCTTGTTCCACATTGCTTATAAGGATGGTATTTGGTTTGTTTTAAGGCATTGAAGTGCTAATGTGTTACTTTTATTTCTTTTTGTTGTACTACTGTGTTCTTCTTGTATTGAGATGTATTGCTGTTTTGTATTTTTGTATAGCGTTACTCTATTGATACGTTAATTTATTTCTTTTTGTTCTATGAATGTCGCAACGTGCTATACTGTATACTTGTAGCGTTGCACTGACTTGTTATGCTCACCGCCCCTATCTAGGTCCAACGTTGGACTGATAGTTTCGTCAAATAAATAAAAATGTTTCGCATTGTCGACCACAACGAAGCACTCTAACCTCTTGGCAATAATATCCCATGGACACTCGCAGCTGCTTCGGAAACGCTTGATGAGAAACTGCCTTAGAATGCGACAACACATAGCATGGACGGATCCATGTAACATTATGCGTGATGCTCAAACAGCGTGTTGTTTTTATTAGGGAAAATGACCGCGAAATTAGCTTAAAGCAGAAAGTAGTTTACAGGCCAACGTCAGTATTTTTTCAGTCAAAAGCTTTTGCAAGGGCTGTGCATGTATATGATGCGCACAGTTGAATAAAGTGATTCGCGCGCGATGTGCGAGCAAACACAGCAGCAGCTAGCAAGTACAGCAGCAACTGCAAAAGCGGTTGAGGGCTATAGGTCTCCTGCAGACTCTCGGTAGCAAACCGGACGCTCTTCTGGTTGACCTCCCTGCCTTTCCTCTCCTTGCTCTCTCTCTCTCTCGTTATCAAAATGGAACGGAAACTACGTCATGGCGCGACATTGAGGCGCCAAGCCTGCCAGCTTTATGCTATGCGGGTAGCCATTTCTGACCCGTTTCGCCCTTTTCACAGGAAGTGAGTGGTCTCGTAGCCTTAAGATATATATATATATATATATATATATATATATATATATATATATACATCACATCTCACCGCAGCAGCCAAGTTCGGGAGTTCTGCCGGTGGTCTTTTAGGGGCGAAGCTCCTTATAGCGGCACCCGTTCCGTCCCCGTCGTCGTAGTAGTAGTGTGTAACCAGTCTGAGAAAAATGAGAAAAAAAATTCCGAAGTTGTGTCCGTAGCGCGGAATCGAACCAGGGACCCCTCGCTTCCGAGCGCGCGGCGTTAGCCCACTACGCCACGAAGCGGACATGGACACACGCACCACGATGGCAATAAATACCCAACATTAACGAAAGGCCGCGTTTCTAGCGCGCTTGTAACGTGTTTGTGCTAGCGCGTTACGGCCCGTGTAAGAAGCTGGTGTAAGACGCTGTGGCCTCTCCGCCTTACCTTCAACGCGTTTCGAATGCGCTGCCCAAAGCGGTGGCAAGTCAAGTTCAAGTAGTAAGTGGTTCATGTGGAAAGGGAAATGTTGACGCTATCTTCTGCAGCCCTTGAGGGAGCACGGCTCAGCGCCAACGGGAAGGGGTAAGTGGGGGAGAAAGGAGGATAGGGTGGAGTCGCCATGGCTGGGCGAAGCAAAACCGGCAGGCTGTGGCGGCACGTATCAGGCCGGGATGGAAGGCCTTGGTGTGCTGCAGAGACTGCAGGGGGTGTTGTTCCGGGCCTGTTAGGCCTCAAGTTCAAGTCGAGGAGCATTTATGAATACGGGGGGTATACTCTCTCAGCAGTCATGTGATGGCGTCGGCAAACGCGGTGCACGTTCCGGCATGTGTAAATGGCTGCGTAAGACGCTGTGGCCGCTCCGCCTTACTAGAGAGTACTGCACGTTTCTAACGCGTTTGTGCTAGCGTCCCCTTATGCGGGAGATCCGATGATTCCCTCCGGAGCTTCGGAGGGAATCATGTGACTCTTAATCATGTGACTCATCATCATTCACCCCGTGGATATGCTGTGATTTTTTTTCATAGAGCTTCTCGATATCGGGGCACGGAGGCTCGGCTTGTGGTAACACACAGGCGGCTTGCCATGTCACCAACTTGGATGGGCGCGGCTTCACGCAACATACGGACTTCTTCGTTAGTGGTAGCTCGTCCCTTGTTTGTGTACGTCCGTTTTCACGCGCGTTTTTATAAACTTGTCTTAACGCGCTATTTGACCGGCTTGTTTACGTGAATTGTATCGTTTTACCTTGCGATGCGTGCAAAAGAGTACAGTACGAGAGAGAGAAGGAAAAGGAAGCGAGAGACGTTAACCAAAGTATTTTTTCGGTTGGCTACCTTGTATTTTTTCAGAGGAATTATCATCGTAACGCTACGGTTAAGCGTGGGTCCTGTTAAGCAGTAGCTTGTCGCTAATTCAAAAATGCAAGGTCATAGTGATAGCATGTGTTCTTAT